>NC_088302.1:49642045-49723640 GCF_032854445.1 Liolophura sinensis | reverse complement strand
CACACAGACTGCTGTTTAAATGAGGAAATTCTCCAGAATATCCGCAATATGCTTACAAAGGCAGTATACCCCAATCATTAACAAGGTAAAATCTTGCCTTGAACCTGTCTTACTGATACAATTCTCTATGCTTTACAGGTTAGAGGTAATTATTCATATGTTTGTAATACAATGTACCTTACTCTATAAAGGAAAGTTGACATAATTCAAGTAAGAAAAGTATGAAACATAAAAGGTACAATGAATGAAAGACACTAAATTGGCAGAATTTTCTGACATAAAAGATAGGTATATATGTATGTACGAGTGATTATCTTTGTCATGCTACAATCTTTATACAAACTTAATAATGACACAAAACTGGGTCTGCATATTTCTGTCACCATCTTTCTTCTAAGTAAATAATGTGACTTGTATTATTTCTGTCCGAAGTATATCCTATGTAGAATTCCAGGGCTGTATGATATAATTACCAAATTGAAAGAACTAAAATGTATTTTAATAACCAAATTTATGTTTCTATTAAACATTTACCTGTGTTAAGGGAACATTTAGTCCATTTTCCCGAATTATGTCATGATGGCTAGAACTCAATGGAGGTTTTATAAAACTCAACATCTAGTTGTATGTCACAGTCTCCATGTTTCCTTGCTGCAACATTAATCAAATGGGCTGGACAAATGAGATCTAAGCTAACCAAGTAGCTGGGAACAACAATACCATCCTATCCTCAAAGCATTCACTAGTCCACAGATTTCAATTGGTTCCAATCAATAGACAGCAATGAGCAGTTAGTCTAAACTCACTTTATCTTCTTTGTTCTCGCAGTCAGCAGTTAACAAATGTCACAAGTACAAAGAGACAAACAAGGGTTTGCAATCAGTTGGCAAATGTGAGAGGTCCTCGCGGGATCCAGGACGCACTAGGAGGCCAACGACAACGTCTTCCGAGCACGCACTACATCAACATCCTGCAGCACAGGGCACTGAATTAATGCTTTACCGCACGCACAAATAGGTAGGAAGTCATCACCATCGCTAAACATGTACCCATACTCCACCTGCACACAATTCCTTCTGCATGGTCGATCCATGTGCATAAAGCATGACACTTGTATTGGCTGCCAGACTAGCACGACAAACAAACATGTGGTCATGTACCTGCGATAACGATGTAAAGGTCCCCGTGGGTTAGGATGGGTATACATGAAGGTAGCTGTCTAAAGTCCATATGGTTACAGTGTTGACATATGATCAAGTTTCCAAATTCTGATTGCAATCCTACAGCTGAGAATGCTTAGTAACTCTCACCATCCTAGAACTTGAACAGAATTAGCTGACCGGTGCTTCACTCAGGTACACGATTGCTGTCACAATCATGATAATGGATTAAGAATAACTGATCAAAACAGAATCTAAGCCTCATGTCCAGCATTCATAATACTCCACTCATAAACCATACGAGACATTCCAAGTCAACAATTGCAAACCCTCCATCAGTGAAGCTCATTTCCCTGACCATTCTACACATTGACAAAATTGTAAATAACACATACAATGTAGTATGGTATATTACAAGCGTTATCACTCTGAGGTAAAACAGTGCGGTTAACTCAGGTTTCATTTATGTGTTTAAACTGTTTTAAAATGTGTTATTATATCTTTGTAGAAACTAAGCAGACATGATGTGGTAGCTTTCGGAACAAACTACCATTCCTTGCCAGGTGTATGAATGGGAGATGGATGGAAGTATGCAAACTTGATTGTTGGTCAAAGGTTAGTGGGCTTTGAGCAGATGCAATTTGGATTAAAAAAGAGAAAAAAACATGGTGTTTTTGGAAATACATGTACTAAAAGGTGATGTTTCCACAGGTAGTTTCAGATGAGTTAAATTTTTTTAGTTATCCTGTTGAGAATGAACTACTGACTATGACTGATTGGCCCAATCAAATGATGATCAAAACGCATTCTGAGAAAAGAGCCTAACGTTGATTCTGACACACTATATACCCTACAAGTTGGCTTCATCATTAATAATAGAAATGTTATCATTATTATTACTACATAACAACCACTATTCACAGAGACACTCTATTAGCAATAAACAGGTGGCTATCTCACACGATCTCAAGTGGCCAGGCAGCTCCTGTTTCACAAATCAGGGTCTGCTCAGGGATTCCTGTGAGTATCTGTTAGCTACAAAAAGCACCAGAGACTTAATTCATCTGGTATTAATCGCATGTCACTGATTCATAGAACCTACAATATTCATATCAATCACATACAAGCCCGACAGGGTTGCTCTTGTACAGAGGTATAGGCTTTCTAAGGACGTGTCAGAAAATACATCACTATACATTCTGCAGTTGACAAGCTGCTATTGTAACGCACAGCCCTGTCTCTTCAAATCCCACACAGCTCCACAATATTACCAGAGAGATATAGGCCAGCAGAGAGTCTGATCTGTTAATGGAGCTGTTCAAAAGAAATAGCACTTTAGGTGTGACAGAAGAGTTATATGGTCAAGACTGGTGTTTTGTAATTCATCAAAAATGCACAGAATTAAGCTACGGCATTCACACATGTAAAGCTCGTGGTACACAAGATGGGGGCCATGCAATGACATCTTGCTTCAGTGAATTAGTACACAGTTGAAAAATTTGTAGAACATTTACGTCAGTTGGATAGAAATCCTGTTCTCCTCTTCATAGGTGACATGTAACAGTTATTTCAGAATTACGATCTTGTTGCTTTAAGTGGCTGAAATAACACATGGGGCCAAGGAACTGTTGCTGAATGTCACGAACGCTTGTAACTTTAACTTTTCTCAGACATGTTTTCACAAGAAAACTCTCACATAAGATCAAGTGGCCCTGTTGTCGATTTTACCTCACATCAAGTTTCCAGAAATTCAATATGTAATCTAAATATAAGCTGTGAAACTAACCATTCAGACATGCAGTTCTTGTTTATTGAGCACAGCGCAGGGTATTTGTTCCAGATGGTTTGAGGTTTCAAGGCCCTGATGATGGCTGGCACACCGTCCTTTCAGACCTTTACAGAATCCTATTGATTGGTTTTAGCAATCTACCAGTTACCTAATACCTTCATGAGTGAAATACCCGATACATCGTATTAGTCCAGTGGATGCCATCTAATATTCTGGGCTGGAAGCATCTGAACAGCACAGTGGTCCTGCAAGTTTTCTGCAGGTCTACAGAAAGAGATATGCCTATATTATAAGCTGATACAGAGAGGCCACCATTGGTATTTCCAAGCTTAAGCTGCGTTGTACACATGAAACATTCTACAGGATCAGTGATGATCCATAAGCCAGTGTTAATCCATATATCAGTTTGGATTTGTAAATCAGTGTTATTCCATAAATCAGTGTGGATTAGTGAATCAGTGTTGGTCAGTAAACCAGTCTTAACTAATGTCATGAAGAACAAAACTTGACTGTAATACATTAAGTAATTAAACATTTCTCTTGACATGGATTCTAATGCAGATGGTGTTTGTCAATGTGCTGTACATGCATGCAAAAGCTGAGCTTAAGGTTTAACATTTACCATAACATTGCTCTAGCTGTTACTGGACACTGATGCTGATGCTCAGGGTATGACCTAATTAAGGAATGTCTATACTAAAACTGTGATTTTTTCCCATTAAAACCTTTATAATTTAAGAACAGTTTCAGAATATTCATAAAATGAAATAAGTCATCAGAGCTCTAGGAATCTATCTAGTTATTCATTTAACAGTGTTTAACACAATACTAAATCTGATTGGTCGTACTCAAGAATAAAGAAGATTTCACTTATACGGTGGTGGCCAATGTAACGGTGGGCGGCTCCTAGGTCACTGCCCCTCACTGGCAATACTAACTACCTTGGCCTTGTAAGTCTCCTAAAGGGATTATAAGGATTAAAAGAGCACATTATTTCAACCAATCAGTTGTACACATGTACAAAGTCTAATGTAAACCCCCCCCAACCCCCCCCCCCCCCCCCCCCCCAACCCCAACAACAAACAACAATATGAACAACTACTTTCCACTTGAATGAAAACTTTGGACATTCTATACTGATATGTAATCTTTACAGATGAGCTGGGGGCTACTACATGATTCTCAATGTAAATGTGCAACCTGAGCAAATGTCAATGCTGTTTCCATGGAAACATCCAGCCTTATTTAACAAATTCTTATAGTACACATATGTTTCAGAAGTTCATTAATACAATAAGCATTGAACATCTGTTGTCGGCTCTGTTCAAAGAATTTTATCTGTTGATGAATTATTTGAAAAGCAACACACTAAATTCATTTTCTCACTTGATCCAATCAAAAGCTGTTTCAAATGTGTTTGATGTGAACACACCTGATACACTGAGCCACATACATTACATCAAAGCTGTGTACACACTCTTATTCGATACATTTATATATATTATATTTCATCTAAAAGTTGGTTTGTAAAAATGCATTTTCAGAAGCACCTTAAGACCTTAAAATGATACATTTGATACCAACACCTAAGTTTTAGTGATAAACTGAATCAAACTTCACAAAAACCTGCGTTGCTCTGTAATGTGGATGAATCAATCAGAATCAAGCAACATGTGCCTCTTGAATAATGATAAACTTTAAGTAAAATACGTACAGTATATGTATGGTAACTGAATAAACAAACAAATGCTAATGTGTACAGGGGACATCTGTAAAATGATTAAACATACAAATGTCTTTGGCCATTTAAAATATAAGGTCCCGGTATACAGCAAAAGCAATTGCCAGAATCCTTTTGTTGTTCAATGGCTTCAACATTAACGAACACCCAGCACATAAGTACTGCCATATATTAAATTGCTCACCTACACAGGTGTTTCATAGCAGGCAGACATAAACCTATATAGGGTAAAGATCTTTTACATGCAAACTGTACTTCAGTTCCATGACTATGTATAAATATGTGTACACTGATCTGTACATGTATATTATGCAACATATAAACATGGACTGAGGTTGTTGTCAAAGAGGAGATGAAGCCGAAGTAAACAGAGATGACAGCCTTATCGGCCTTATCATAAACGATCACAGCTAGCTCGGTAAGAATGTGTTGAATTTGTGCCAACATTTCATAATGTGGGCAGTTGTACTGTTCACCCACTTTTAGGAGCTAAGAGCTACAAGGAATCTACCTTGAAATTCCTTCATTTCTGCATAGTCCACAGGAGTCAAGTGCATTTGTCGCTGAAAGAATATGCCTAAAAAAAAGTCTAATTAAAATCTGCTAGAGGCCTGTTGAGTTTAATTTTTCACATCACTGTTCAGGGGTTACACGCACTTGATAACTGTTGTAGCCTCAGACTGGGGTACTATATACAGCATTACAGTGTTCCCCACATCTGACGACTGTGTTCTAAAATTAGAAATAAGAGCTACATTGCATCTATGTTTATGTTAGAGTAGTATTTTCAAATCCTAAAAAATATCCGTGCACAGCTTACAATTAGAGAATACTTTGGCACTTGCTTTTCTCAACAGTTATACATGTAGGTTAGAGGAATGGATTTAAGCTGAGGAGTAAATTAGACATATTAATAATATGTTGACCAGGTGAAACATCAAACAAGCCTGGAATCTTTGAAGTATGACCAGACACTGTGACTTGGTTATCTAATAACATCAGGACCAGAAGATGAGGCTAACTACCTACAGCTGCCATACTTAGTACCAGCTACATTCACAGGTAATGGCCTGCATGATACAACCGCATTAAACTACATGCTGCACAAGAAGTGAGAAAACACATATGGCCCCCCCCCCCCCCTGCCAAGATTTTTACTTGTGGGGATGACTGAGAAACACACCCAAATAGTTCAGACCTGTGCATAAAAACCCAAGGGAAATGGCCTCAGTCCAAAAATCGCAATAAAAAAAAAAAAAAAAAAAACACTACGCATACAGGGATCTCCCTCAAAAATTTACAAGACAATAGTGTTTGAACAGTATGACCAAAATTTGATCAATCTTTACATGAAATAACTATACTTTCTAAAATATCTTTCTCACAACATGATTGGTGAAATGCTATACAAATCCACCCAGAGACAGGTGCAAATCAAGATGCATTTGCAAGCATAGTAAACCATTAGAACAGGTTTTTTCTTCTTTCATCTTTCCGTCCTTTTGGGGAAACTAAACTGCAAACAACGTCACATGTTGGGTTTATTTTCTTTCTGTTTAATGCCACACTAAGGACAAGTGTGGTTATGCAACACCAGCCAGACTTCTGGCAATGGATCAACCTAACCACCCTATCTTGGCTGGCTTCTGGACATAAACCCGAAGCAGACCACATGGCTGAGATGGGCCCAATATCCATCAAAACACAGCTATTTTAAAATTTCTCAACATTACATTCCTCTCATCTACCAAGTTAAAATCATCTAGTTCAAAAAGGCAATATTATGTTTTTTCCCACAAGCATAACTGATTCATAAGTCCAAAGAAAAACAATACCAACATGTACATGTAGTTCACACAGCATAATGATCTAATTCTATGAGGATCCAGTTTAAAGAAACCAAATTTTCTAGTTCACAGAAACACAATTATTTAGATCATTGAAAAGTACCTATTTATTTCATAGATACAATGTTATACAGTTCTTAGGGGCAACATAATGTAATTCACCTGATGCATAACTTCCTGGTTCACAGAGGCAGAATTATCTAGTTCATAGAGGCATAATTATTTGTAATTTTTTTTGTTCACAAAGATGTGGCTCAGAGAGCTAAATCCTATTTTGAAGTCCAGGGAATCACAAATTATACTACTTACCTGTCACTCAAATGAACTGTTGGACCAACCAAATGGTTCCTGAATCAGAAAATGCAATTTGTCCATTTTCTTAATGCGGAGTCTTCTCTGATATTACCCCAGCTCTCAGCTCCTCAGGTTCAGGCAGACATACAGTTATTTGCATAGAGCATTTCAGAAAATTCACCTCGGCAACAATAACAAAGTTTTTTTCCAGCTTAAACTAACACATCAAGTTAATGGAAGTCTAATGTTGTTGTGAGCACATGTCTGCGGTGATGTAACACAAAGAGTGTGAAAAATATACGCCTTACTTCAGAAGATGAAAATATTCATAACACAAATACAAAGAAAAAATGGTCAATTCAATCTCCACTCCAAACTGAACTCTGCTCAATGAATTCTGAACATGGTTTCCCTGAAATTCTCATTAACCTGGTGACACCATAAGTTGCCCAGTAAGAGGCACGCTGATGGAGAAGTCACTCAGCATATTCAATAAACTTGTTTAATCATTTTCCCACACAATGGCCATATGAGGAGCATGGGGATGATTTGAAATGTTAGAGGCAGTGAAGGAACGAGCATGGGTTTCACTACTGATGCCTAGCCTTTTTAAGCTCTCTACATCGCTGGATACACAGCCTATAACATAGCTTCTTCAGAATCAATATTATTTTAAAGATAAAAATGTAGCAGTTTGTAACAGAAATTCTGACAGTGGAAGTTTTAAAAGAGATGTCAAAACGCTAATAAAGCCACTAAAAGGTTGTCATGCTTGTACCGGAGTAGCGGATGATTAAAACCAACAGGTGATTGTTCGTTTTCCCCGGTTTAGAACTAATTAGGAAAGTGTTGCAGTATATTTTAGTAGCATACTAACAACAACTATGTTCAGATCTCCATCATGACATGTGCAGCAGAATATCCCAAAATGTTAAAGTTCTTTGGCCAAAGTTCATTTGAAGAGACTTATTTGTCTGATGCAAAAAGAGCTCTGCACATCCAACTTTCAGCATACAGAAGTCAGCTGTTAACCAGCTTGTACATGGCATCCAACTGCACAATGAACTTTGGACTTGTACTTAAATGGAAATGTAAGTTATTTTCAGTGTCAGACAGGTCAATCCGAGTTTGCTTGAAAGCCTTACAGGCAAGAACAGTTCCAGAGCAGGTTATCTTAGAGTTTGTGGTTTTATATGACAGAGTAATTGACGGGAAAATGTTTGTCCCGAGGCATTCCTAGAAATGTAGTTCAATCATCTTGCTGCTGTGAATAAAGCAAGGGAGCCACGCTGTAGTAGTTACAACAGATAGCATCTTGGACGAAGCAAAGTAACTAGAGTCATGCAAGACCATCTTTATATAGATACTGTGAAGCACACCAACAAACTCTGTCTCAACAGAAGACAACAGAAAAGCCATCAAATTCAGTCTTTGGCAAAACCATGGTAGAATATCGACTTAAACAAATCTCATTCTGACAAAAGCAACATTTATGCCAGATAGAAACCCGTCTGGCTGTACGGCTTGCCAATGCTAATAAAGCTCATGTTGTATAGATATGACGATGCAAGCACACCACACTGGTAAAAATAAAAGGATATGCTCCAGAATCTCTCAGATATGTTCAGTCTTTGTTACTCAAATGTTCAGAAAGACGAACAATACGAAGCTTATTTCTTGATTGGTGTATAATCCCAAACCATCTGATGTAACTGTACCAACAACATAACCACTGTATTTGGCAGACAAGGAAACTGGCCCTGTGAATTTTGATAACACATGAGAAAACTTTTCAGGTGGTTTCTTAAAACCAGTATAATCAGTTTGGTCAAGAAAGAGGTTTTTTGCATTGATCAATTTACCAGTACCATATGGTTATATAAGCCCAAGCAAAATTGTTCTGGGTATTCCTTCTGGAGTATTGTTCCACTTACTGTGTGAATGTCCGGGGATTTATCTCCCTGTATTTACAGCCCAAGAATTCCTGCAATCCAGCTATTCCAGATCTGACCGGTTTCCAATAAGCTGAGCATCAGGCTATAAAGCCCTTTAACTATTTGAGGAAAGCATGAATCAGATCTGCCTTTGAAGCTTACCCAGCTCTTTTATTAGGGTTTAATGCCAAACACAGCAGTGTTTTACGACCACATTTCATGGTAGCCAAGTTTTATTTGAGGGTCAAACTGCCCTCTTCACATTGGCAATTCTTCATGCATTCAAGAGTATAGCCGGCTTTAGGGATTCCTTGGGAAGAAGGAAGAAAACAAAAAAATTAAGAAAAAGAAGGCTTTGAGGCCAGGCAGTTGCACCATCAATGTTTTTTTTTTAAAATAGATGCAAACAAGAACTCCCACACAAGTTTCAAAAGGAATGAAAAAGCTTATCAAACAGTATCAAGAGTTGAAGCACATGCGGTGAACTCCTTACACATAGACACAAGTTACTCACGCTTCACTTGACATTAGGGTATATATTTTATGGTCAAGTTAACCAAACAGTGGGTGTACAGATATGTACATAATACTTTTACCAGTCATAAATTCAGCCCTGAATCTTTTAAAGAGGTGAGCAGATAAGGTATGTCAACAGACAAACCCACAGAATGAAGTCTGACTGAGTGGGCTACTGTTTACTGAGGGAAAAGGATGATGAGTCTACCACATGACAGCTAGCTAACATTTAACATATCCATGAATTACAACATCTTAGTCCTTACTAGTCCTTCAAGGTTTTCAAGTTCTCAAAGCATTTGCTTTTTGCACAGGTTGGTATTTTGTCAAAACCTATCCCGCAAATACACCTGTAATTATACATTTCTTAATAAATTTTGAAATTCATCAATTCCCATACTAGCTGAAGTGAACAGGAAGGGAGTGTGCAACACACTTCCCATTGGTGTGTCTAAATGATTTGTGTCTACAAAACTGAGAAATTGTAACTTGTCATTTTCAGTCGGTTGTTTTAGAAACAATAACTCTAACTGGCTCAATCAGTCGTAGTTTAAACCAGCAGTATGGTATCCCATATGAACCTGTATACTAAATTTGGAATTCTTGTGTGAAATCATACTATTTCTTTTTAGTTCATGTCAAGGAGTTCAGCCCATTGCCATAGGAACTAGAAAAAAGTTGACTGATACAGCCCCTGCTTAAATAGGAACACAGTTCACCCCAATATAAAAGCACATACCAAAGAAAGAATCATGTATGTGTACATCAAATATGAAGTTTGACTTCTGATGCAATCATGTACTGTAGCTGAACCAGTTAAATAAACACATAAATACAGCAATGAAAAATGATAAAAGGTAATCACAATGGTCTTAATGGATTACATACTTTGATAAATGTTTAGTATGTCAACACTTTACAGTTCCCTTGTTTGAAACACACCACTATCATCCTCAACATTCATGATTTGGACTTTATTCAAAAATGGTTTACAAAGTCTTCCTTAGGTCTACATAATCTTAAGTATTCATCAACACTCCCTTACAGTATGCCTGTAAGTAAGAACCACAGCAATTGTCCCATATATTCTTGGAGCTCTGAAGGTGATAAGCCCCAAAAATACACTTTTTAATCAAAATGCAATTTATTGCCTACCTTGCTCCTATACATGTTTTTTCTCAGCTAAAAAGTTAAGTTTTTACAGTATGTAATGTTTGAGGGATGATAAATATAGGGATAATGATAGAGGTGTGATGAATGATAAACATTTGAACCTTACACTGCTGAGTAGGTAAAATTATGGTTGCTAGTGGATGTGAGAGTGTAGATATGCACAGGTTCTACATTCCAGTGTTACCACGCCTCTAGATACTCTCACATTCTGCAGATAATATCAAACGTGAAATCCAGGTCAACCAAAGTATCTCTGCACCAAGAATGTTAGAAACAACAATCAACGCCAGAAGATTTCTGGACAAGTGTTTGTGCACATTGATGATTTCACATTTCCAGGTTTGAAGCTTTTCCAGGCGCATAATTCAACTTTTTCCAAGCTACCTGAAAGAAATATTCTACACTTATACAAGTTTGAAGCAATGTAAATAGTTTTTCACATATATACACAGAGTACATGAAGCAAGTTCAAAGACGTTGGAAAACTCTCCCATGAGAATATTAGCATACTCTACACTGTAGCTCTGGTTGGTTCTGCAGACTTTACTTCAACGCTTTTTCATGCCGAACTACAAAACTTCTGCTTTCTAGCTTTTGAATGCCTGGAAAAGTTATTTTCATATTCCAGGCTTTTTAAGGATTTCAAGGGCTGGTATGAGCCCTCGATAAATCATTGTTTTAAGGAGTTCAATGGCAAATATAGCCACTAAACGGCATTTGATGTTCATGAAAATCTTGTGAGAGCAAGTATATTTGTATGAACAGATTGTGGTAAGGTTTGTCCACTCACACTGGACATGCATGACTGATGTTCACTTAAACATTAAGTCTGATGGCTACTACATACATCTGCTGCACAAGGAATAGTTCCAAGGTCACCAAGGTCAGCTTCATGTTCCAGTTTTACTGAAGCTTTAACTCGAATTCCAAACAACAAATGGGTGAACCAGGTGCAGAAATTTGTCCCCACAACACATGACAACAATGTACAGCTGATGGTTCATGAACAACACCAAAGTTCTTGATTAATTTTGCTTTTCATCATTTCTAACCTGAACAAATGTAATGAAAGTCGATCTATTCTTGTCCATCACCTGACAATTCTGGCCACAGGCAGAGATCTGTTCTAATTTGGGGTGTCCCGCAAGGTTTTAATACATCAGAAGTCGTTGGTGGTTCCGTCACATAGACATACAAAAAAGGGCAAGAGTTACAGCATCATCGTTTGTCTTCATTAAGCTCTGGTCATGTGGCTCCACAGGCAAGAATAGGGGAAGACAGCCACCTTAATTCTGAAACCTTTACTCACACAAAAACACAGGTCTGAACGCAAACTCGTAATTTTATTTTACAGATGAAATGGATGAGCAGACCATCTTCATGAGTTTGAGAGAGGTTTAGTTTTTAGGTGTCTAGACTGAATAATCACACAAAATGGACGCACGCACTGATAAAATCACACAGATATGGCATTCAAATTTGAATCCACACATATTCATATATTGACCAGAAATCTTCTTGGATATGGCATGTTCATTCTTGAAAATCTTTCAGACCATCATATCATATAATAGTAATGTTTTCTATCCAAAAAAAAAACCCTCCAATTTAATTCAAAACTTTTCACCCGTCATTTGATAAAATGCATGGTGTCAATTAGTCTGTAAAGAACCCAATTACTTTCTAAGCATCTTATATGTAAAAAATGTTGAAATATAATGACAAAATTTGTCATTAATTTGTTACTATTAATTACATCTGTACAGAGAGAATATGGCTGTAAACAATACTTGATCACTTCAATGACTTTCAGCCTTCTTTGGCTACATTCATGGTGTGGAAAACAGAAACCCATATTATGCCCAAAAAATTGATAAAAATCAAAGTGTTTCATGTTGCATTATAAAACCAAATTCGGTGTTAATTTGATGAAATGTCATGCAGCCATCTTTACAAGCAAACCGACCACTATTTTTAGCGAAAGAAACACAATTACAATCAGCATTTGTTATATGTTTACATAACCATTACTCTGAAATGTCATTTCCACATGGAATAACCTGCTGAGAAAAACAACATCTTTTAGGCATTCTCAGAGTTTTCACTGTTCTGAATTATACATGAGGGTGTTATGAAAGTACAGAAAATATGCCTTAATCGTGGAGATACAATGTCTATTGTGCACACATGGACATGTGTAAACTGATTCTATGATATGCTTTGTTCCAAATATGATCAACAAATTTCTGAGTAAGACCTTGTAGCTAGCCTTATTGGTGATCAATCTTTTCCACAACTTTGAACACAGGACATGAATTGTCAGTGCTTTCATTTGTCATCTATATGACTCGACTTCTGGGCAAGGCCAATGGCTTATCTGCTGACCGGTCAAGGCATCAGACTGGTCAGTTTAACACATTCACGGGGGCTAATTCCTGCAGATGAGATTGTGAGTCTAATCAAATCAACCAAAACACAGCTCAAAACAGAGCCCACAATACCCAAGGTTTACAGAACGACTAGAAATGGTGAACTGCAACGAGATTTGACGGGGAATCGGATTTAATTCTAACAGCTTTGTAATGCCGTTAGAGCAAATTGAACTGACCGTGGCGAATGTACCGCCTAAACCTAGACCTGTTTGGTCTTCGTTCTGCCATGACCACTAAGCTTTTCACGTCAGCTGAGGCTCACTACGTCCACAGCCGTCACTGGCAGTTTAAGACTAGACGCCCAAAGATGATGACTTAAGGGTAATCTCTGGATCAATATGATTGGTCCTTTCGCAGTGATACAGGGTGATACGAGAACATAGCAGACACGTAGGTGACAAATATCTACAGTGTATTTGTCAGTGCCCTGGTCAACTATTAATCAGGTTACACATACCCAGTGATTTTCCTCCGCTGATTGGTTGATTATTATGAACCCAGCTGGACCAGCTCATGGACAAACATTGATAAATATCGGAGCGTCACAACACATGTACTGATCTCAGCCTGTCAAACAGGACGGTTCACATCAGCTGTAACGGTGGATGATCAAATCTTGTTTGGCGGCATGTTTTAATGTCTATGGGAAGCATGAATGAAAATAAACTAGAGATTAGGATCAATATTGCAATCAACTGTGGAAATATGCAAATGACATGCTTAATACTCCATCAGCACTGGCATGTGACACAGATGCATTATAACCACCCATTTTACTCTGCATAACAATAGCCATTAACAAACAACAGCTGAGGTTCAACCCCAATATCCTATCCGGCTTGAGCAGGCATGCCTGATTACCAGGATATCGCACCAACATGATTAATTGCTTCATGTTGGAAGGAAATGTTTGCTTAGTTGCTGAAAAACATCCTGCTTTTTTAAAACTAGGCAAAGATAACTTTCAAAATGGTTGTTTTGCTGAGAGGAAATGAATGATCCCAACTGGAAAAATGTTTCCTGTATAAGAAACCATCTCAAGGATGCAAAATGTAAATGATGTGTTTGCATCTTGACTTGACTGGAGTTTCATACACCTATCTAGGATATTTAACATGTTCAGATGATAGGAAACTTGTGGATGGGGAGATGTATTCCATGTTACTGACAAGAACCCATAGCAGAAGTGAAGCCAAATGGTTGGAAACTTGCACATCTGTAAGTTGTTATCATTGTTACAGAGAATTTTCTCATATGGCATGTCCAGACATAGACGGTAGGAAACTTGTGGATGGGGAAGCTGTAATCTTTGTTACAGACAAGTTTCTCGGATGGCAGGAAACTTGTGGATGGGGAGAGCCGTAATCTTTGTTACAGACAAGTTTCTCGGATGGCAGGTCCTGATGGCAGGAAACTTGTGGATGGGGAAGCCGTAATCTTTGTTACAGACAAGTTTCTTGGATGGCAGGTCCTGATGGCAGGAAACTTGTGCATGGGGAAGCTGTAATCTTTGTTACAGACAAGTTTCTCGGATGGCAGGTCCTGATGGCAGAAAACTTGTGGACTAGGGGAGCTGTAATCTTTGTTACAGACAAGTTTCTGATATGTCAGGTCTCTGAAGCAGCTTAACACAAGTTTGCCATGTGCCAGGTCTACACAGTAACACTTGCAGCTGAGGAAACTCAACCCTTGTTACAGACAAGTTCGCCATAAATCAGGTGCAGAGGGCAGAAGGCTTCTGGATGAGATATAGCTACTTAATCACATACTGTGGTCCTGACAGAGACAGGCTGGTTTAAAGCCCAGCTGAGAACCGTGATACCTTTCAGGTTACACATGCCCAATTCATCCCTTAGCTCTTTAGCATTTAGACAACTATACTGATTATCTAGAGCATTGAAAACTAAGGTGGCATGGATATATCAAGTAATTATAAAGTGGATGTAATTTATTTATTTATTTGATTGGTGTTTTACGCCGCACCCAAGAATATTTCACTTATGCAATGGCCGCCAGCATTATGGTGGAAAGAAAACGGGCACAGCCTGGGGAAAACCCACGACCATCCGCAGGTTGCGAGCAGAAATTTATGGTCACTTAGGGTGGTTTAATTAAAATATTGTAAGTGAGTATGACACAATGTCATTGTGTTGAACAGCTTGCAATGTCAGGTTGTTAATGATAATGATAGGCAGAGACAGTATTTTCATCTGCTTAGTTTCATTTAGAACCAGAAATCTGATCAACTCATCCCAAGTTTACTATAAAGAAAGTATGTTGAACCCAATATAAACATGTGTACCAAATTTGGAATCCATGTGAAAAGGTATTTTGTGCTCAAATCATTTAAATTTGATTAAAATACTTCCTGTTTAAAAAGATCCCCAGTTCACATCAACAGAAACCTATAGACCGAATACAAAATTTTGAGGCTCTTTAACATCTATAATATTTCAATCAGAAAACTGAATTAAAACTTGCTATTTCCAGGATGGCTATAGAAACCAAAGCTTTCTAAACAAATCAACATAAAGTTCAAATAAGACTCTAGTTCTCTTCAATATAATTCTAGATAAATCAGCAGAATCATGATCAAATCATGGAATCCTTATCGGAAGTGCTTTGACAGTTTCTTTGAATACAATTCTGTCAGTCTTTCATTGTATTCACCAAATCATTTTCAGTCAATCTACACTGCATAGACTGGCCTATTTTTTACTAATGTACAAAACAAGTACTTTGGCATATACCGTTAAAGAGGAGAGATGAGAAATGTTTGGCATCAATGTCTGAATTCCTTGGCTCCTTGGTAAGTTGCCACATTCGTAATCAGTACACCCTGAGCAACAAGGATCTGCCCATGAAAAAGGCGGAAAATGATATTTTTTTTATTAGTTAATACTGATGCTTGCAGCCTTTATTCATATATACGTCTTAATGTCTGGTTTCCTTTTCCCAACTTTATGGAACTTTGCAGAGAATTGGCAAGCCTTTGGAGAAGTCTGCTGGCTTTGAAGGTAAAGTTGACTAAAGACTGAGGAGCTCCATGAAACTACCTACGAAGCTCATGGCCTCTGTCTGGCTTTGATTAGCTATCATTTTCCACTGAACACAACCAAAAGCTGGGTTAATGTCACAGTAGAGAACAGCCTACAGACAAATTAAATTTTGGCTCTGTAGAGTTCAGGGAAGAGCAATGAGACAGACACTGCCAATGGGCAAGCTTCAGCTTGGAGTGTTCATTAATCTCGCCATGACAAACCCGGATCATAGTCGACTGAATGAAAAGACGTTCGCTTGCCATCATTCCTGACTTTGATACAATATCATCAATGGAATAACCAGAATATCTTCACAAAAATTCCAATTTAGTAAACTAGAAAACTAAAGTGGACAATTTTACTGCAATACAGTTTCCTGAATCTTAACGCATATTCTAACATATGCACCTAAAAGGTCAATTCACATTTCAAAATGTACAAATGATATTTCATTGAATTTTAGAGCCAACCTTTTCTTATGACAGCTATATTAAAATTTTTTGATGAATTACATGATCTGAACCACAAATTAGAACTTATTATTACACAACTGTTTTCATATTCCTATTCCTTCATAAAAATACCCACCAGGGCCTGTTTCACAAATACGTCACATTTTCGCACCAGCCATGTCTAGCATGCTGCACTATGTGTTGCCTTCAAGGTTACGTCAGGTACGATATATGACTGCTTTGTGAAACATCCAGGCTGTGTGCTATTTTACATCCACAGTACAGAATCTATTTAATACCACTTTTAACATGACTACGATAACGAATTCTTATTTAGAAATACATCCACTCATGACATAGATTGACAACAATAACCATAATCTTACTACAGGAATCTTGTTTTGACACCTTTACAATTATTCAAAGAAGCAAGAATGAACAATTTATCTTGTCTTTATAGGGCTTGGATATAGACTTATCTCAGGCTGATCAGATTACTGTCTAACTTATTTAAGGCACAGTGTCAATAATATTATAATTTTATAGAGGGTCTTACATCCGGCTAGATTCCCATATTCTTTTCTTAAGCTTTTACATTAAAACAGGGTGTCAGGAACAGCACTTGGATCTAAAATGTTTAGCAGGTTGTAGAGACCAAATTAGAGGCCAAATATATCAGGGGGTGGGGAGGAACGAAGCACTTAAACTTGGCCATCACAAAACATACAAAACAAGTAGGACTGAAATAAACCATATCTTATAGCATAAGATCATTTCATAAATGGGATAACTGGTTGTTGAAGGACCAACCTTTGAAGCAGAAGAATAATATAATGATGGAAAGAAATGAGGTAAAGAAATAAGCCTGCATGCATATTTAGCGTGTAACCAGAATATTTTCACAGAAAGACTTACTTACAAAACAATGGTAGAATGTTCATCTTGCAAACAAAACAAATCAGAAGTTGTTACATATATACAGAAACTTTGTGAAACAAGAAGAGGTTTGAAGAAATGAAGGATGGAAGTAGACCTTGCATTAGGTCACACCTTTTTAAATTGTTGTTATACAGGCACCATACATCTTTTTTCAATGTCATACAAAAACAAAAATTTAAACTTCATCTAAATTCTAACCATCTAATTTGTTGAATATTTGGACTACCCCAGCAAATTTTTCATGCTGAAGATATATTTACATCATTGAAAAGCCTGAAAAACAGGAAATTCATAAAATCCTCAAGATAAGACAAAATGAGTGGATTATCTGTTAATTCCAATTTTTGTTTTTTTTTAGTGTTGGCTTCCCCATAAAGCACAAAATAAAATGGGTGTTGCCTTATGTAGACATCTGGAGAAAGCCTGTGTGTTTGTCCAGGCAGGGCCAGTTTTATGTCAAGAATTAAATAAAGCTGTCTGACTCATGTATAGAATTATAAGATGCAGATGTACAATGTAGCTAGGACTGGCCATGATTAGTCTCTCATCACCCCCTCCCCCCCCCCCCCCCCCCCCCCCCTTCCCATCCCTTCTTCCACCTACAGACACCCAGACTCTCACCAGGGGCAGACCAAAGTACCCCTTCCCCCTAGTTTTACAGCCTCTTATTTCATCTGCTTACTTAGTTAACCTTAACAGCTCACTCCTCCATAAAGGTACTTAAACCCTTGACCAGTGAGATGACCTCAGCACATTTCAGTATTTAATCAGACCTTAGCTGGTCACTATGGAAAGTTGCACATGATAATGCCTATAATCATTGGTACCACACCTTTGACAAATTCCCAGAAGGGTGTACTATAGATCCACCATCATTTCACTTACTTACAGGTACAGCAAGGCTCATATGTATCGCCACATTGCAAAACTGTTCTGCAGTTTGATTTACTTTGTGGTCACTTTTTACGAAGCACTGACTTGCATCTGATGAAGTCAAAAATGTGAAGCCCAATAACGACGTCAAAGAGAAGCAATGTCCACTTGTACAATGTCTCTCGTTTTTTTTTTTTTGTGTTGTGAAAAAACCACTGTTCTTTGACAAGTTATTTACAAATTTTCCTATTAATGATGCAAAAACTTGAACTACAAATTGGTGATAGACAAAATACATGTACATATTTTTTCAAAGCCAAAAATTTTCAAGGAAAAATTTTGACACTCCAATTTCAGTGTCACAGAGCCCTGCTGCAACATGAATCTTTCTTTACTGACCTTTCATTCTAAGAACATACCATATTACAATGTCATGTAAATCCTCAACCTTCTTAACCTTCCTATACCTGTGCATTATCTGAACTTGCAAAATGCAGAGAAATTGTAAAGATGTGTTAATATGTAAGTGTGATAAATGACCTAAAAGCTTCCTAAAAGTGCATTGCAAAAACATAAATTTTGGTGCCAATACTTACACTTTTCCAGTAGGATATCAACCTAAATTCCAAAAACAAACCTAAAAATCTCTTTTTGTTAACAACAAACTCTGATGTAAAAATTTGGGGGTCATTCAATGTATATAGAAATAGAAGAACAAACAAGGATATATGTATCTTGTCACCTGTTAGCTTTGTAACAATAAATGATATATAATGCAATTAAAGGATAAGTCATTTTCTTCAAATTTAACTGAGCTTTAAAAACAAGACAAACAAGAGTGTTCAACCAAACACTTCAACCAATGCCACAACTAAACCATAAAAGAAGTAATCCCAAGAGGACAGAAAAAGCTGTTAGCACTATTAATACATGAATATTTTCATCTCATTTTGTATGCAGACAGAAAAAGGTGACTATCATATTCTATTCATATTTTACAACCCTCTACAAATACATTTCCACATAACGCCACTGTGCCTAAGTGCACTTATCATCAACAAAAAACCCCATTTCCCATGATCCTTCCCCTGCATCTGACTTTGTGATAAAGCACACATTTCAATGTTTTATGCCTCACATTAGTATTCTCTCAGTTGCTCTATATATGGGCAGAACATGATAAATGGGCATCTTAGACCAATTCAACAAAAACTGCCAGACACAAGAGCTGGGATGAGACAGTTCGCAATTCAAGCAATAGTGTTAACAGCTCTTCTGCATGTTAAATGACTCTTGATCCTGACATGCAGTTCCCATGTCTACTATCTTTTTTTTCTATCTTTTTAGGCTTTACAGTATGTCTGTATAGTGCACAAGTACATACATACATACATACATACATACACACATACATACATACATACACACATTCACACATACATACATACACACATACAATTAAAATTGTATTAAAATGCATATACTCATTTTACTACTTCCAACATCATTTTAAATGTATATTACAGAGAAAAATGAAAAATATTTTAACATTTTTATTTTTACCTTAAAACGGAAACCAAAGAGACTATTATCAATCCCAACAAGTCAGTGAATATATATGCATATATAGAGGCTATCGTAACAGTGTGCGATCCGCTAGAGTTGTCACTCTTCGAGCTCGACTGATACGACAGGCTGACCTGAGACAACAAGAGCTGATAAAACATCGTGGAACATGCACTTGTATGATAAGTATATTTATCATATATCTTTACTTTTGTGTAATAAGTTGTCAAAACACACACAGGTTTTCATCAATCAACAGACCGAATGGCTACAATTAGAAACCAGTACCAACAAAATATAGTTCATCTATAAATCAGTAAAATTTCTTCAGCTTGAATATGATTATGTAATTTAAATTTCTATTTCATTTTTCTCAATTGCAAACTATTTAAAATAAGTCAATACAGTGAACATTCACGAGCTTAGATTATTACAAGGTCGTCACTTCACAAAGCGTAGTCAAATCCCTACGCCATGGGAATCCGTGGGTTATGCTAGCAAAGTTTCAACATGCAGTATGGTTTAAAATCACATCTTGTTTGAAAGGAATGGCTACAGTACATGACTATGAGGACTGGACTGAAAGTTTGGCTCTACAACAGTGATGTAAAGTCTACATTTATTGAAGATATCATCCTCATGCGGCTGTGCAGCCACTGATCTGAAATTTTCAGAACGAGCACTGAACCTTTATCGTGGCGCAATGAACCAACTGACGCGGTCATTGTCTTGAAAGTTCCATAATTTCCCCAAGGTTGAAGGGAACATGCTTGTCGTTTCCTTAAGTGTAAAAAAGAAAACCATTAAATGTGTTTTCCTTACAATTTGATGTTGTTGTCGTAGAAACGTCACACCAAATTCCAATGTTAGTTCAGGGCTTTTCTCAGAAGAGGGCGATTTGAATGTAAACATTGAAAGTAGTTCCTCTTTTGAGAGGATGCATATATGGAAAAATATATAATGCCTCTGTATCAGTTGGGTAACGGTCATATGATAAATACATGTATATCTACTTTGGTGTGAGAAGGCTAGAGTCTAGCCCCTGTCTTCAAAATTGTAAAAACAATTACATCAATGGGTGGAATAAGAAACAAAGAAATAAAGTAAATATCAATGGTAAAGAACAGATGCCATGTAAATTAAACCTTCGTCCTTGTTTTTGAGCAGGTATGTGCTAATTACACCTCTTGCCGAAGACCAGGAGAAAGAGTTGCATGTCTTAATTTAGCAAATTATTTGAACCTGATTATACCAGGCATGTATAAACACTTTTTCAAGAGTGTGAAGGTGTAGGGGTTTGATAACACACCTCAAAATCATAGTCCACTGGTCATAATGTGTTTTCCCTGTACCACATGTTTAGCCGGCTTCAAAAGGTTAGTCACAAAGCTTCATATACATAAGACACTTTTTCTGTCACCACAAATGTCCATCATACTTTGTACTATATTCATTCTGTCGCAGATGCTATGGTCTGCAGGTAAAGGGACTGTGATAATGCTGTAGAGAGGCAGTGTAGATCTGAAACACACCGGGTTAGACATCTCACATAAATATATACATACACATACATGTATATTTTATGAAGTCTAATACAATTTCAACATTGTCAGTAACATAACATCTCATCACAAAGAGTTCCACAACACTATTCTGGTATTTCAAGTTTGCATGCTCTTGGGGTTAACAGACACAGTGTTATTCAGCTAAGAATATGTCTAATAAAATTTAATCTTATTACAATTTGCCATCTTCAGGGCTAGAAAATGTTTAAGCAGCAGAGACACCTTTGATTGCTGTAATGTCAGCAAATCCCACATCTAACCACGAGTGTCGTGACAGTAGACATCATCAATAATTCATTACCCGCTAAGGTTTACTAAGCATTCACTACAACTCCATTAAAACCTAGCTGGCTGCGTGTGACAGCAAACAGTACCAGTGAATTACTTTGTAACACACCATGCAACATCAACACCCAGTAATCAATACTCAGCAACTTTTTCTTCAGTAGTTTCCCTTTTTTTTCTTCTTTCAGAACACTTTCCTTCAAGCTTGCATTCATAGGACACACAAATCGCTAGATTGAGGTTGGCAAACAAATACAGCTCTTTTAAGCTTTTACGATGCTTTCTTCTCTGTATGTGAAGGTACTGTAGTTGGGTCTTTGTTCTAATGCATATGTCAGCATCTAACAATGCAAAGGCTAGAACTTTTATGGAAATGTATGCATCTAAATAAGTTCTGGAATAGATGCATACTTCAAAAATACTTCATTTCAATGACATTTGGATTGGTTAGATGGAAAAAATACATTTTCATCCAAAACAAATAACACATGCTTTTTGTCAGTCTCACAATAGGGAGTGCAGAGAATGGATACAATCACTTTGATAACAGTAGTTCTGTTCTGTATTTACAACAATTTGCTAAAGCCCCAGTATTGGGCATCCAGGCTATATAGGGTTATTCTGACTATCAAAAGAAGCCCATGTATTCAGAGATTCATAATCACACGGCCCACAACTCGGCAGGACTGCAAACCCTTGATTAATGGACAGCCTGACTGATTGACGAACTTCTTTCTATAATTTGCACAGTTATACATGGGGGATTAAAGGAAACACTCGGAACTTGATCAATTTGTTTACATCTTAACCATGTATATTGTTTAACAGCTAAAACAACATTATACTCAACAACGTTTTCATGAGAATATAAAAACTCAGAGAAGGTCAATTTGCATTTGGCCAACTCTTATACCCACTGTTATATTCGAAATACATAGATATCCACACACATGTTCAATACTATAATTTTAAGCACTGAGCAAATACACATAAAAACTGGTGAAGATAATATAGTCTGAGAATGGCTCCTGAGAACCAACTGGACTGATGAGTACTGATGAGTCTGAGCAAGAATACTTTATTAGGTTCTCTCTCGTCCTGGACAGAAGAAAAAATGCACCTGCTGTATCATTATGGAAAAGAAAAAACAGTAGAAAAGTCTAAATCATCAAATATACATGTACCACTGAAAATTGATTGTATAAAGATGAGCTCAGCACACATACATATTACATCACTAAATATATCAAGTCTCCCATTTAACTGTCCTGAAGCTTTTTGACGAAATATCACCTGAGTTTATCATATCATATGAGTTTAATATCTGCCTGTAGGATCTAATATTAGAGTGTCCAGTGTATACATTCTTATCTCTAGACCAGATGCCCTTTGGTCTTTCTCTGAAGGAGATGACTTACATGTATCCATACCAGGGGATATCATATTATACACCTTAACAACATTTCTACCAGGCTCTAGTTCCATTACACAGTACACATACATTAGCAGAAAACACAATTTCAAGTCTCATATAAAATTAATTGCTGGATGATTCAGCATTAGCAAGGTTCTATACTCTCCAGTTGTATTTTTGTGTCAGGTTTTGAAATTGCCAGAAGCAGATAAAACCTAAATTTTGTACAAAGCAACCCAAGAGCTCGCCTGTAGGAGACACATGAATGCAAAACTCAATACATACAGTACTGAAATCGTGAATATGGTAATTTATGGTAATTAATAATGTGCACAGAGCATCAGCTTTGGAGCATCCCCCTTATGCCATTGTGCTTATAGGCAAGTGAAACTTCAGGTCATTACATGCTGTACTTTTTGAGATAGTCCTTTGTAATGTTTTGTTTAACTTCGATTCTCATACACAATACACTAAGCCAGGAATTTTGTAATTTATGGCACTGAATACACTCATACGGTATCAATGATGGAATATCCCCCTCATGATATTGTACTCTACATGTGTGCAAGCCTAGAGCTAAAAAAGATCATTGTTAAACCACAAAAGTGTGTGATGAAATTCTATTGTCAAAATAAATTAGCAAACCTTGAAACTGTGCCTTGCATTCTCCAGTGAATAGCACTTATCGAAAAGCTTACTTTGAAAACTCATGTGCAAATTAATTCCTAGAAAAGTGGAGAATTCATATATTTATTACAAATTTTGAGGTTTCATCAAAATAATGGGAGGTTCATCACTCAAGGATGAACCATGCTTATGGATTGCTGTAGGTTGTAAATAGACTGTATGTTTAATGTAAATTTGAAACACATACCTTATCTAATCTCAAAATTTCCTGGTCCACGCAAAGTAGGGCTTGAACCATTGCCTGATGTGTTTGGACTATTGAAAGACAAGAATCATAACCCAGCAATCACAACCCATTCTCACCAGCCACAGAGTTTGCATCATAAACTTTTTGAGAAAATATAAATTCCGATTCAAGCACGAACAATTTTCAAAACCAAAAAATTGTCATACCACAAAACTGACAAGATTATAATAATAACACTAAAAATAACCTGTACAACTCAGTTGTACTCACACTCCTTTACACAATGGTTAACAAGAGAAAATTGTCATTTCAACTTCAAACGAATGGAAAATAATTCTAGTACAGATAAACCCAATATCCCTTAAGGATTCCTATGGGAACTGGTCGTGAAACAGAAATGAGAAAGCTGTCAGTATAGAGCTGAATACAAAGATATTCCACGAGAACTGAGTGTGAAGACACACAGAATCATTATGTATTCTGTCTGTGACAGCAATAGGCCAACATTTATAGTAGACAACCCAGGGAGCTGTAGAGAGTCATGCGAAGGTGGATTATTGTTGTCTTGTGTGAAATCTGTTTCTTTGAAGCCTAGATAGATTCTGAGAAAACCATTTCTATCCTGGCAAAGCGCTTTGTCGATTTAAAGAATAAGTGAATTCTAATGAACAGCAATGACATGTCCTAATAAGCAACATTGTTGCAACGTAGAAATGAAAAAAAAAAAATCACTGATTCATGTGAGAACAATTATCTTGGCACACAGCAATGACATGTCCTAATAAGCGATATTGTTGTAATGTAGAAATGAAAAAAAAAATCACTGATTCATGTGAGAACAACTATCTTGGCACACCATCTGTGATATATTGTTACTCATGATGCCTATATGCATTCAAACATGACAGGTCTAATAACTTGATAGAACGCTGAAGAGAAATTCATTTCCACTCACCTTTAGGCTAGTCATTCACGATGTGATGGTGAGGCGAATGTGTCATTGGAAGCCCTTTAACAGCTCCTTAAACACTCGGATTTGCAGAGAAGCTTTGAGCAAACAAGCTCAATATGAGCACTTCTGGCTCAGCTGTTCCTTTGAAGACATTAATCATGCAGTTTGACACAATCCCTTACAACACCACTAGTCCACAAAAATAAAAAAAAAACCACAGCCAAAAATTTTAAATTCCAATCCTATGGACAAAAGATATGTGACATGCAGAGTATAGGTCTGCACAAGGCTCCTCACTTATCCTGGTATGACTTGTATCCCCATTGATCCCAAAACAGTCTTCCTTAAAACTCCCCTTCTTCATGTGTCAGTGAAAGGCAGACCAATGCAAACAGTTCTCAGGAAAAGTCAAGGAAATGGGATTGGTCAGGATTATACAGCCAATTCCACCCCAGAATTCAAAACTGGTCTCCTTAAAGCATCAAGATGGCAACTGTGCCTTAGCAGCTGGCTGGGATGTATAGCCAGTACCAGGGTTATATCCTGGCTTCCCAGCTGTAGCTTTAGCAGCCTTATCAGCCTCCCCTCACTCTCTCTATCATGTTTACGTTTTTATTGGTGTAACATGATTTCACAGAAATCACTTGGGGGCGTATTACTGCTTCTTGGGCTTCCATCATCAGGCAGAAGAGGAGGAGGGGGCCAGTGAGAGCCAGGGTAAACAGGGCAGTAGGAGAGCTGACAAGGACAGGTGAGAAGGCAGCATTACCAACCCCAAACCATTAGAACTCCAGAACAACCAGTAATACATGAGTGGGCATTTAACCATTAGCTCTGGACACAAGGTTAGGCCTCAAAACATTTTGTCATCTCAACAGTTTGCTAATGGTTTCCATGGTGACACAGCCAGAGTTCCTGGGAGTAATCCTATCTCTCAGTACAGGACAAACTTTGACACTGCTCTTTCAGAAGGGATTTTGTTCCCCAGTGAAAGAGCTCTGAGGAATGACAGATGACATGAAGGGATGTCAAATGGCATGGAGCTTCACACCGTTTGAGCTACCCAGAAACACACTAGAGTTCATTGCATCCAACAAAGGTTGAATGGCTGGAGATATTATATCTGACAAGGTTTGCTTTTGGGTAGAGGGAGCTTACATACTGGCAGAAAGCGGGCAAAGGCAACAGTGGCAGACTCCAACCAGGAAATCCACTCCAGTTATCAAAGATAATAATCTGATAGAGGATCCCAATATCTAACTCACAGATGGGAGGGTGAACTCAATTTATGGGTTGTCAGCCATTAGATAGGCATAGCATCTAATGAAATACTTACATTAAAAGCTTCCATGATGATCACTGAGCCAGAGGAGGAGTCACACTGGGGCAGTATCATGACACAATCTGCAACTCCACATGAATGCCAAAACAAGATGCCACATGAAATTATCTCATTGAAAAAATGTCACGCCCCAGACAAGAATTACCATTAAAGAATGAAAGTGACACTCATAAAAATCCTATCATCACTGAGAAGTATGGTAACTCTCCTGACACGGAATGATCTGAAGTGACAGCATCTAATGTGCATTGTCCAACATCCAATTCATAACTTCAAAAGGACTTAGATAGTAAAAGAGAGAATCATGCAAAGTAATTGTATATAGTTTCATGACAGGTCTATCCCATCTCAGAGAAAATTTCAATGACAAAAGAAATCAGGAAATAACTGGGTTTCTTTCAGCATATTTGAGAGCTCTTTAATATACAACAGTATCCTCTCACATGCTTTCTTCACATACATATGTACAGCCTACTTCGTAGAAAGTTTACAATTTGTGACGATGGATTCTGAACTTTAATTTGGATGCTGAAATGTCATAAAAGACTGCACTGACTTTGTGGTTAATATACTACTGGAACGCCATCTCTCCTAAGATCTTTCTACTTGAACTGCATCTGATACTATCAGATGAACAATAATATATTATTTATTGTAATGGTGCCATCCAACACTCAGTCTCCTACCATTTACACTCAAAGGAACAGAATATGGAACTAGTTTTATCTCCTTACAAAGGAGACAATCTGACAAATGAGATGACAGCAGCAACTCCCCTCACCTTTTATTACAAAGGTTCCAGCACCACTCTTCACCATGTTAATTAATAATTGCTCTCACAAATATCGTTACATGTTGGTAAGATTAAAACTATATGTATACATGGTTCACAGAAAAATTGCTTGCTGCTGATCAGTCCTACTCTAGGCTGTGTACCTCTCTGTTTATAGGCCATCATTAAACAAGTGTTTGATTAGGGTAACTCATACCCACTACACCCTTTCCAAACAGTTTCACTGGGCCTCAGACAGAATTTCTTTTTTCATTACTTTTTTTCCCCACTCTTAGTGTACTTAAAATTTTTATTTTTTTCATTTGCTAGAAAAAAAACTTATGCTATTATTTCTGATAGTGTTGGGTAACTTCCAACAAAGAATTTTTTATGGAAGGTCTAATGGTATAAGTGCATGTAGTCATGCAGCAGCTGGGGGTTGTCAGATGTGTTTTTGATGTGGGGCCATCCCTCACACAAACCTACAGACATGGTCCAGGGCTAAAATGCTTGGCTAAGACTCATCCATCCGGTCATTGTTACTTCTTTATGATTAAATGTGTTGTTAATACTTCCCTAACATCTCATCTTTCAAATATTTTGTTTATTTATGTAATCATATGGGGGCGTGGAGGGGAGGGTAATCAAAAAAATGGTGTAATGAGAGTGAAGAAGAAAGGAGATTCAGGAAAGGGAAATGGCCACTAGGGGGATGAGTGCCAGATAAACACTGTGGAGCCTCTCTCAACTGATAAACATCAGGCTAGTCACAATATTTAGTGCCGCCACCAGATGTACCCCAAGAGCCATGTATACACTCAAAGGCTCTTGTATATTATTTGTTCAGTAGTAGGCCAGGCTTTGGAAGACTGATATTGTCAGAAAGTTTGTAACACTTTGCTTACTGCATAAAACAGTTTGCCATACTGCAGCTGTTAAAAACATATCTTTTCTCTACATGAATCATAAGAGTACAAATTGTTTTTGAAGACAACCTTATTTCAGCACTTTAGAAAATGCATTGTTTAACAAAAGGGTACATGTATGTTGGAATATCATTCTGAAAATTGAACTGTCATATATTAACACATAAACCATATTATTATATAATAATTTGCGAATTTTCATTCTTGCCTGAATTTAAAAGTTGAGCACCGACATATGTTCAAAAGCAGAGCCTAAACAAATGTATCCACATGTAGCTTTCAAAGAATACGGAATACCAGCAACCATTTCGAGAGCACATCTGATGAAACAAAGAAATCTTTCAACTGTACCAAATATATGAACACAGCCTTAAAGATCAGCATTTCCAATGGGGCAAAATTGTCTAAATGTTTCCAATAAAGAAAAAATTTTGAACAGTTCACTTTTCAGCTAATAGATTAATTGTGTATTGCTACGCTGGGCTTAAGATTAACTGAAAGAATTAAGCAACAATAATGGTGTTATGGCTATCAAACCAGTTTTCAGTTAACTAGTTTAATGTTAAATATCATTATATGCTCCATGGGACAATTTGTAAGCTTAGCAGGATCTCACAAAATGTGATATTTGGAACTGAAATGAAAATGTTGGGAAACAATCATTTTTTGAGCCTGTATTAAATAGATAACACTGGTTAATAAAGTATCACTGTGCTGATGTTCACTTAACTCCTCTAGTTGTCTAGACACACAGCGCTAGAATTCAATATGGCCACCGTATCAACTGACCAACATTGATGCATCATATACATTTTGCTTGAAGGAAGCGAAAATGGCTTTGATGCCATGATGTTTCTTAATATATCCATGACTTAGGCCTTTCCTCTTGATCATAACTGATAACCATAGCAACTACTAATGTTCAAAGGATGCATGGGTGCTACACGTGAAGCCCATTGGGTTGAAGATGCAACATCCATGATCAAAACAAAACTGAATGTAAAGAAAGACTTCTGCTTTTAAAAATATATATATATCAAAAGGGGAAAAAAACCCACAAACAAAACCATACAAACCAGATTATGTTTCTAAGATATATGTGAGCTTAAACCAGGCTTTATACATGTAATTTGTCTGAAGTTCTCTTCTCAATGGCAGTTGGTAGAGGCAGTTTGGCCGCTTGGTCTGGGCTGATTCTGATGAGCTCAAATCACCTTGCTTGAAGTAATGGGGATCATGTAAAGCCTGTGATTGCCTTTCCTGGCTGGGTGCAATATTTGTATGTTGACCAACTCACCAGAAATGACAGCTGCCTTTTACTGGATCACTGCCTCATAAAACCTCACCAGGACGCCTGTCAGCTTTTATGACATGTCCTAGACAAGGCAGGACAGACTGTTCATGCATATGGACTACCTGATAGCTGTAACATGGTAACATTGGCAAGCCAATGATGAAAGTAACAGTAGCAGACAGGGTCACCCTCTAAAGAACACCCTCTATCAAGAATATCTGACCTTGTCCAGAAGAGGTTTGAGCAATTTGAAGATCCCAACTCTCTCTCTTTGTGGGGCTCAGTTTGGAGACAATAAGCGAGTCGATGCTTCTCCAGTGGCAGTTTGTGTCCGTTGAAGGTCACCAAAATTACTTCACTAGCATACTTGTATATCAAAATGTCAGAGGGTGAGGTCATTCATCTTAAAATACAGAAAATACATCGTCACTTGTACATGTATACATCAAAATATAAACATAGTAGATGGTTTATGGTAAAATATAGAAAATACATGTATTGCCTCGTCACTTGTACATGTATACATCAAAATATAAACATAGTAGATGGTTTATGGTAAAATATAGAAAATACATGTATTGCCTCGTCACTTGTACATGTATACATCAAAATATAAACATAGTAGATGGTTTATGGTAAAATATAGAAAATACATGTATTGCCTCGTCACTTGTACATGTATACATCAAAATATAAACATATTAGATGGTTTATGGGTAAAATATAGAAAATACATGTATTGCCTCATCACTTGTACATGTATAACATCAAAATATAAACATATTAGATGGTTTATGGTAAAATATAGAAAATACATGTATTGCCTCGTCACTTGTACATGTATACATCAAAATATAAACATATTAGATGGTTTATGGTAAAATATAGAAAATACATGTATTGCCTCGTCACTTGTACATGTATACATCAAAATATAAACATATTAGATGGTTCATGACTAAAATATAAAAATACATGTACTGCCTCATCACTTGTACATGTATACATCAAAATATAAACATATTAGATGGTTCATGGTAAAAATATAAAAATACATGTATTGCCTCATCACTTGTACATGTATACATCAAAATGTAAACAGATCATGGTAAAATATAGAAACTTTTGCTATTCACAAGTATCATTTCCTTTATACAATGTATGTACCCGAATTTTAAGAGATGAAGATAATTTATGTTAATGTACAGTACATATTTCTTCTTAATTTACTTGTATAATTGCTTATATACATGTATACACAGTTTATAACCCAAAAGAGATTAAGGTAATTATATTAAATTACAGTACATTTATTTGTTTCTTCACTTGAATTGTTGCTTATGATATATAAGGAGTAAATGTTATAATGTAAGAAATTATATGTGGTGGTGCGTAAATACAGTGCATATTACCTCTTCACTATATTCTCAATATATTCTCATGCAATGTACATGTTGAATGCAAAATGTTACAAGACATTGGGTGGCTGGGCATGTGTTAAACTACATAACATATTGCCTTTTAGCGGTGATTATTTATTTGCTTATACACTGTATACACCAAAGATATTAAGATAAGTTACAGGGCAGTACATATCGCGTCTTCTAATCAGGACATCTCCAGCATGTGATAACGCATGGTGCCTCTCATATAATCAGTACACACATCACAGGCAAGCAGGGGATGCTGTCAAGAGCCGCACAGGTTAGAGTGAAGCCAGGCACACTAAATCCTATCTGACAGTAATGTAATCGTGCATAAGTCTGCACAAATCAAATCAACCTGTCCAACAAGACAGGTATTGCCCTAGCACTGCCTTAACTTTGTGAAATAAACCTAGATCTTGTCTTCTTTTTAAAAGCATGTTATTTGCTCACATCTCAAATGTGACATATATGCATGAAAATGCCATCTTACTACAATATCTGTGCAACCACAAAAATTCCTTTACAAATCAAAGGAAGGGTGGTGGCTATTACATTGTGAGACAAAAGCAAAAAAAAAAAGGTGATCATTAGGGGAAGAGACACACAGGAAGAGCCATCTGCAGCAGGCGCAGTGCCTCAATCCCATTCCTTCTAGAGCAACACGACACTCAGTAGATGTCATTAATAACATTTTCCAAGAGAGTCAGGTGAGGTTCTCCCAGCAGTGGTTGAAGAAACAGTATCGAGTGTGTCTTGCTGGGTGGTCTGAAAACAGGCAGGACCTAATGGCAGAATTACTCTCAGGACATTCCAGTCTCTGGTAATGGTCTGATTTATGCTCATCTTGAGCTTAATGTAACAGAAAAAGCTCCAACATAATTTATTTGTGCCAAAGGATCTGACTGAAGAGAACAGAAAGTGCTTAAGCAGCCGCTGATAATTCACTAATTGGAAGAATGGTTAACACGCAGAAGTAGCATCACTGCCAATAGATGAGCCACAATAAATATGGCCAGTATATAAGCTTGTTATCTCATATACAAGTACATGTCTTATCATCAAGGTTCTCATTTGGTGGCTCACGCATTCATCAAAATAACTTTGTTAGTCAGTATAATCCTGATAGTTATAGCACAGACAACCAATAAGGTTTAATTGCATGCTGTGATTACTGATGGGCAATGAAGGGTCTTTTTGTCAACAACAACATCATGTGTATTACGGCTTAAACGATAATATAATTTATAATCGTCATTTATAGCACCAAACAAACCGCATGCACTTTTACGTGCTGTTAGTAATCCCCAGCTCCCAATTACCGCTGCAATCTATGATCGGTGGCTGAACGCTAAAGCGAATTGCTTTTTGGAAACTGCGGATACCGAGCCAGATGAGGTTTCTTCAGCCTCTTTTTGCTCCAATCATTTCCATCACTGTAATCTTTTCTCGGCTATCACCGGTCCGTAACGAGATTTGGCTGAAAATGCCACTTTCTTGCCTCTACCCTGTGAACGGGGATGGTGGGTCTTCCTGCAGTCGTAACCAACGGCCTCACGCCAACTTAGTGATTTTCTGTCAGTTTGAACTGATCAATAGTGACACTCTTAACAAGGGGCACTGGGCGCAGCCAGACACTGCCTCACAAATCTGTTATGTAAGATTTGGTGGACTATCTTCATGACCTTCCTGCCATAGCCAAGCTCAAATGTACAGGTTCACACAGCAACTCAACTGCACTCAGCCAGCACTTAAGACTGGTTTAAGGCACATCATCTCTCTCTTCTTGAATCCACTTGACATATATGTATTGCAGCATATTACGTAACAAGTTAGGAGAAACCCATTATGAAATTACCGTATCACACTAAATCTGCACTGCACACATCTTTTTTGAAAGTCATTAACATACAGGGCCTGTTATGTCAGAAGATAGATGAGGTCTTCACAATATCATTCCAGCGCCAATCCTAAACGTGTACTTTGCCAATCAACTATTAATGATGCAAATTTGTGTTATTGCATATAATCATGCTCAAACCTAACCACATTCCATTGTCAGTAACACCATAGTTATGTATACAAGGAAATTTTCTTCTTAAAATACACCTTCTCCAATGCAGCAGGGGAGGATAGGGAATCTTCTATCAGTTTGTACATATAACCCTAATTCTTGGGGCACATGGTCTGCTCTTTCTAACCAAAATACATATATACAGCCAATATATTTCTTTCTTTTTTCATGTGGTTAATCAATCCAATGAACAACATATTCATATCTTTACATGTACTTTTCTAAAGAAGTGGGAGAGAAATGTAATTCTTTGCTTTCAGTGCTACTTAGCATCCATCCAAAATATTAGAAGCATTACTGCACCTCTTTCTGGCAATATATTAGATGTACAGGGCGTCCCAGAAGTCGTGCACCATCCTGATTTTCATTTTTTTCTGTGTTTCAGATTTAATACTGGTTTTAAATTTTTTTCTCTCTTTCAGAGTTAATTATGGTTAATAAACTAACTGTACAAGAAACAGTTGAATTGGTTTTTATGTTTGGAAGAGATAGGGCAACACACCACTCAAGCATTCAACTTCGACCTGGATGGTGTGCAACTTCTGGGACACCTTGTATACTGTTGTTCAGTTAACTGATCCATATATATGTATATGGACTAGTCATCTCCATTCCTTTCCCAGATCAAGAATCTTAAAACTTCATCCAAGTACCATCTACTTTTGTGAAAGTACACATACCTACTTAAAATGACCTAATATTTCAGATCTAATATCTGCAATGGAGGTACATTCTTTTTGGAGTAACCTTTTATCTTTTAATCTGCATATGATAAAGTAACTGAGCCAAGCTACACCTCAACAGCGCCTTAAGTCACACACTGGAAGGCTTAGAATTTTATTCAAGATAACATATTACTGTGATAAACAGACTCCCATGGGAGTCTGGCAAAGATGCCTTTCTAATCCAAAACAGAGCTTTTCTTGAAAATCAATAATGCCATGGTATCTGAGACTCTTCCCAGAGACCAAAACTCTTCTCGCTACTATAAACTTCACAACTTGTACACACCAACTTGTTTATCTCACTATTTCCTCATTTTCTAGACAAAATAATCTACATATAACTTCATTGGGTATTTCAGTTCAAAGGTAGGATAGAAGGTATCACCAAACTCTCTTGTGAAACTACTTTAAATCTTCAACCTTTTCGAACTCCAAAGCACTTTTTTCACAGAGAAATTTATGCACACAAGTCTTACAAATATGATGCTATAAGTGATTTGTTTGTGTCACTAAAGATGGAAGATTCATACAACAGTTCAATATACCCCATAGTTCTCTCTGAAAGTTTCAAAATATTGGATGTAGTGGTGGTTGAAAAAGTTGAAGAATTGGGTACATATAATTTCAGCTGGTATTTCAAACTCAGAGGTAGGACAGACATATCCCCCATACATGTACTCCCCTGTACTTCAAATGCATTAATTTATAACTATCAGATAAAAATGTACAGATATGTAAAAGCAGATCTTTTATCCAGATGTATTTGAAGAATAGGAGAGTGTAATCTCTCTTCATAATTTGATGATTTCATGGCTGAAAGGTTGACGTTTGCCTTTCAATCGCCAAGTTGCAAAACTTTTGGGTTCATTGAACTTCAATCCCAGATGCTGACAGGCAAATTTCAGGATTCCACAGCTTGCATTGTTCTCAGGGCCAATTAACAGTTCATGGTGTTCTCTTGTGTGGTTGAGCATGAAGTCCACTGCAGAAAACTTGCCTTCACTCACTAATATGACACAAGTTGAGAAGTAAAATATCAGTGATTTATTTTGGCCACTCCGGTTTTTGTCCACTCATAAAACTGGCTATCACTGTATAAGTGCAAAAGTCTCGAGCATTGTTCAACCACATTCAAAATACTTCCAGAGGATAACTAAATTTAATGTGATCACTGATTCAAAATCTTATTCAACTTCAGTGAAGTAAATGCTCAATTGTGAAGTGTTTTCTTTCTTCTAGATTTGATAAGAAACAATTTTACTATTCTGTCTTTGTCTACATACAATTCCTCCATGAACACTCCAACATGTGCGTCAAAAAATGAAATAATTTGACAAGACAACTAAATATAACCAATGGAATAATGATTTTTATCAAGCAAATTTAAATACCATAATTCCTCAACCTTTTCACATATGAAAGAGCAACTTTCAGTGCAATTCATGTTTTTTATTTGATTTTCGAGACAAAATTACAATGGTCTGATTGGCCAACTTCAGGGCTTCACAAAAAGTATAATTTTCTCAGCCTACATAAAATAATGTCCTCAGATTTTGCCTGAATAAACACCCTGCAAACATGTGAGAGGGTTGAAGAATTACAGTATAGAGCATCAAAGATGCTAGTTTTACAAAACAAGACAGCTGTTATTGCCATGCCTATGTCAAACCCATTATCCCAACACTTGTGTGCAGATAGCCTCTTTCTCCCATAGTCCAACAAGAGACCTCCGATATTTGGTGTTGCATTTATCAAGGGCAAGCTAAAATACTTGATACAGTGTATGTGGAGTCCAAGAAGGGTGACAGAATCATCAGAGGTGGCTAAGATGGCACCAGGTGGCATTAAAATAATACCACTAATAAGGGTGAAAATTCCAGCAGCCATTAACCACTTTGTCAGTAACCACACCCGTTAATGAGTTTGCCATTCCTCACACTGCTACTAACAACACCTCCACAGCCCCTCCCTCCCACGATTCTTGCTCTCCCCACAGCTATACTGTGACTCCTCTATTACCAGTAAAGGCACAGCTGCCAGAGTGAGTTAGCAAGCTTAATATAAATAAATACATGTGCAGGCTGCCACAAGTTTTAACAACAAGGTGACTGTTTAGGACTGAGTGAATAGTCACACCACCAATTAGCAGTACAATTATCCACTTTGTGCAATTACACACATGTTTTATGTCATCTACAAACTGTATACACTCAACAATAAAGGTAAGCCTTAAAGCATATCCCTGCAGAATATTAACCCAGCTTCTACACTTTCCATGTATGACAGCACGAATATACATTTACTGTTCTGCATCTTTAATCAGGAGGTTAAAATAATCAACCCCTCCCCTCCTCATTCCCCCAAAGGCTCCATTCTTCTACTCCCTTACGCTGTCAGAATTCTTCAGCATGGTTATTACTTATGCACATATATTTTTTGCCATTTTTAAATATGTTTTGATATAGTAAATGTTCTCAAATATATATATTATGTTCTTAAATACATAAATATATATTTATACATTAACTTGATAGTGTTCAAGAATATTTCTATTTTATATACACATTCAAGGGCAGAGTTTTAGAGGCTGAATGCAAATCGCCATCCTTTGCCAAACACCTGCCAAACCCCCTGACTTCACTCACAAAATGTCCTGACTTCACTTACAAAACGTCTTGACTTCACTTAAAAAATGTCCTGACTTCATGAACAAAATGTCATGGCTTCACTTACAAAACATCCTGACTTCATTTCCAAACATCCTGACTTCACTTACAAAGTGGCTATCAGCCTTCTCTGTGCAGGATGCCAAAGTGTACTGTGTATTAGATGAAGTGTGACAAATCTCCTGACCTTAAGATGCAGCTAGAGCTGGATTTGAGCCTCTGACTTCAGTTCTCAAAAGCAGATCAGTTGAGGCCAGAACAGTGCTTTGGCTGGGTGAACTAGCATGGGTCTAAATGGTTTTTCAAACAAGACATGCTGCATAATTCACACCCAAAAAGTGATGAAACTTTTGACAATAATAGTTAAGGCTCCATGAGCTTGCATTTAAAAAGGACTACACTGAATGTTGCAGAGCATTATGGGAAATGATTGCTCATAGATATCTTACAGAATGGAATGAAATCATCAGAATTAGCCCTACTGAATGACATGTTGACAGATTTCTAATTGTTCAGATACAAAACCATTTCCACATTTAATTGGAATGGCTCTTAACCATAATGCCGTCATTCCAAGCCAGATAACAACTTACGGATTGAAGCCGACACAAAATTTGTTAGATGTACAGAAGAATGGGCAATTTCTAAGACTTGCTGTATCATTAAAGCTCATGGCTGTAATGATTGATTGACAACACATGCTTGAACAGTTATGAAAAATTACGGGCTAAGTGCAAAATGCCACCTGCCTTGAAAACATAATGTGTTATTGATTTAAACACAAATTATACAAAGTGGACAACAGAGACGAAAGACGCAAGAGTGTTTTTGTTGTCTGCAGCTCATTTTTTCATTTTCATATGGCATGCTTTGAACAAGTGAAACAAAAACTTCTATCCTTCACAGAGAATGAAAATTGTGTTAGATGCTGTGTCCAGGCCTATATCGACTGTCTTCCATGCATCACTGAAAATTGGTGACATCTCTTTTCAGGCAACCAGCTTTATTTGTTATTACTTTTTGCATATACCTGGTGTGTCTTAGGTTGTTTTTGAAATGGTTATTGCCATTATGTACTGAGAACACACCATTATGGTTTAGGAGTGGTGTACGAATGTTGACCTGATCATGCTTAGATTCTGATATGTTCACTGATATGTTACACGCACATGATAAATCAAACTCCCTTCAGCTTTACTTGAAGAGATACCAGAATTACTTAGACAAAAAACAATGCTGAGAGAAAACAAAATGTTTATTTACACTTGCACATATTTATTTTGTTGCTTAACAATACTCAAGAATAATCACTTTCAGGAATAACAGGAAGAAACTGGAGTACCTGGCAGTAAACTGTCCAAGTCCAGTCAGGGCACCTGCCAACCCTCCTCATTCAAGGCAGCAGAACCATCCAGATCTAGATTCAGCAATCATTTTCCTGAGGCCATGTTGAAATAAATATCACATGTTGATCAGCTGGGTCCGGCTGTTCAAAAGTGTTGCAGCACATAATACCAGATTTAGAATACCAGAAGTAAAAGAAAGCTAAAATGTGGAGCAAGATTCATCGTATTGACAACTGAAAACTATGAGTAAAAATACTTACATTTATTTTTTTAGATTTTTTTGAAGAGTGTTAAAAGGCATTCAAATATTTGAATTCGATGGTGGGCTTTATGAGCCTCACTGGCAGCATCTAGGAACATCACCTTTTTCTCCTGATGTTCACCTGAAGGCAGGAATTTTTGGGAACATTATTTCAGTAATCTTTTACTCATGGGTAGAAAGAGTTATTCCCACATTCAGTGTCTTCCTGTGACATCACAGTTCCTAAACTCTTATAGTATGGTCCATAAGCCCAGCTTAGAATTCAAATGTTTGAACGCCTTTAACTGTCTTCAAAAAAATCTAAAAAAGAAAATGAAAGTATATTTATGCATAGTTTTAAGGGGTCTATTATTAAGTTATGCCAACTACGATTTTAGAGGTCTTTTCCTTTAAAGCCAAGTCTTCAATTTTTTCCAAAATTAATGGTGTAAAAGTATATTAAATACAAAGTAAATCTGGTGCAGTTGTATGTGGCCTTTGTACAACTGTGTTAGCTGCTCAGTTTTAAATATGATTTAATGCCAGTAGTAACTAATACACTTTTGAAAAAATGGGTCCTGGATTATCATTTTGAAAAACTTTAGCATTAACCTACACATTTCAATAAGAAAACAGTTTTTCACATATCTTTGGAACAAGCTAAGCATCCTGAACACATTTGCTAAAAAACAATAAAATACACTTTAACATTGTTGCACGCTGCTGTAAGAAATGCATGAGCTCCAGTCCTACAACATTTAAGCATGCATTCAATGATGTTCTAGTATGTAACAGAAACATTCAAATGGCCAAATAACCCTAAGGTTGTTTTAACATTGCTGCATTATGCATCAAAACTTTTATCTACTAACCTTCTGGTATAAGAGATATATTTGTATCCCAGTGCTGAAGTGCTTGCTAAAAAAAAAGCTTGGTGCATGACGCTGTGCTATTATAAACTCGATAGTCTATAATCCATCGTGCAAAACATGCTGAAGACTTCAAAGGGAGACGACCTCGCAGGTTGTGATCGCAGCCAGCACAGCCATCTCTTACAGAACAAACGAACATAACTTGCCTGAGCAAAATCAACTCAATCTAGAATCCTTCAGCTTTCACAAATTAAGTTATGTCGCATAATAGACAGACATCGCTTAAAAAAAAAAATGGCATGACCAAAATCAATAGATGCGACTTTATTATTAATATAAAATATCAATATAAAAGTGGAAAATGTCAAAAGATGGCCAATTATCTTGGAGGTTCCATCAGAGAATAGAGTGGCTGAATGGATCAGGTTTGGAACACACACGCTGCTGGTATAGCCAGTGATATGCTAAGATCAAAGCTGGTCTAGTACAACAATCTGGCACTTGCCTGCAGGATAACTGCTTCAGACAACTGCTTCTTATCAGTCATAATCCTTTTTAACATTTAACCATGAAATTTCAGGTATCAAAAACAAGAACAGAAAGCTCTTTACGGTCTGACATACATGTACATGTGTATGTGCCTGACTACAGCATGCATTATTAGTTTTTAAGAAAAAATGGTTTGTATATGCATTTTACTAATTTTTGACAAAATTGCTTCAAATTACAGTCTGTACAGTCAGCAATGACAAACTTGACATGTCAACTGTATAATACAAACTATTGTATTCCAAAATGATATCCTACATATACTTTTAAGTCTACTTACACACAGTAGTACATGGTCCTATGGTACACTGATTTATTTATTTGAATGGGGTTTTAAGCCACACTCGTGAGATACACTGACAAAAGTTTGCTACACAAGTGTTGTCAAGTGTGATATGTATATTCAGGTCTGATGAAAGAACCCAGATCTGATAAAGAACCCAGATCTGATGAAAGAACCCAGATATGAGCAAAGGATCCAGATCTGAGCCAAGGATCCACTGGCAGTTCCCACATGTACATTACTGAGGATCAGTTCCTAAGATAATACCAAATGGTTACTGGCTTTTTCATGCAATGGTAATTTAACATTGGGGCTAGATTGTATACAATGTGATATTATGATGGCGTCATCCTTTGCCCATCTGTTCCTATGTACCCTGTTACTTTCTTTGTAGGATGGATATTTTGATCCAGGTGCACATGTACATCAGACTGTGGCTGACAATCAGTGTAAATCCTCTAAGCTTTTTTGGAAAAACTTTATGTGGGCCAACAAGAGTTTAGGAATAAAAGCTCTTCACATTTCTGACACACAAACTTAAAAGATGCATAATAATCCCATGGCTAATTGGTTGCTTGAAGAAAAAATTTCTTGCAGGCCTGAAATGTATAAGAAAGTATAAAAAAGAAGGCAATTTTTCTCAGTAAAATCTCCATCAAGCTGACTGTTTTGAATCCAATTTGTTCTGTGTTACAACCAAGCCGCAAAGATTAAAAAAATATTAATGTCAGAAAGTATTTCTGTAAAAAAAGGAACATTTACCATTACAGTCTGGAACCATAACAGCTTAATTTCTTATCTGGTTGCAGGTCCAAGAAAGCAACCAATTTACTAGACTTCGCGAGACATAAAAGTGGAATTGATAAAAATCAAAAACTTTGTAAAAAATAGAGTAACTTCAATACATTCAATTAAAAGTAATTGACAATATTACGAAAATATACCAACAAAACATACGAGTAATATCTTAACAAGCAAACTCACAAAAAAGAGCCTACTGGCATTTATCTTTCTAGTCTGGTACTTTTTGCTTTTCCAAATCGATTCCTCTCTTTTACAGATGGAATTCAGAGTGAGTTCCAATTAATTTCCCATTTATGCCCACAGCACCACTGCCACATCTATTCTCTTCCATTCAATAATCTGTGGATGTGTTACTAAGGCGACGGAAGCTTTCTTAGGGCCAAACATCTCTTTAATTTAGAAATGGGTCTGCAAATCTTAGGAAACAAATCACAGTGATCAAAGTGGGGCATTTTTTGAAGCCATGTTGTTATCTCTATAAATGGACCTGATCAAGGATTACATGTACAGTATTTCACAGTGGGAGACATATGCCGGAAATGTGCCGTTACATACATCCAGTCATATTCGTCATGAACTGTACATATAGAGAAGTCCTCACTACTCACACATACAGCAATAGTAATTCACATTTATAAGCTAAAAACATGGGTTTTATCTTGTGCCCACTTTCACAAAACTTTGTAAATAAATTTCTCATAACATAACGGCTTAACTCGTAAACAAGGTCACCTTATGACACAATAACCTAGACGACATCTTTTACAAAAAAAACTATGAGAAATATGATTGACAAAGTTTTGTGAAAGTGACCCTGCCCTTGCACCCTGTATTCATCATAAATTGGTCATGTTAAATTACCTACTTTGTCATGGGAAGAGTAATCTTCAATTGCCTGTAAGAGGAATGGAGGAATTAACGAAGCACAACATGTGTCTCTGAGATGTGTGCTGTCCGTGGAAGGAATACATAATGTACAAGGAATTGTGGAAGAGATTAATGGCGAATGTCACGATGCAAAAATGGTTGTTGTTGCAAATATTTTAAATGATTTTAATGGAGCACTCGTTATGGTACCCCTCATGCATGATGTTCAATTGTCAATGTCTCATGTTGTAGAAGAGATTAATTATGATAATGATGTTGTAGAAGAGATTAATTATGAACATGATGTTGTAGAAGAGATGAATTATGAACATGATGTTGTAGAAGAGATTAATTATGAACATGATGTTGTAGAAGAGATTAATTATGAACATGATGTTGTAGAAGAGATTAATTATGAACATGATGTTGTAGAAGAGATTAATTATGAACATGATATTGTAGAAGAGATGAATTATGAACATGATGTTGTAGAAGAGATGAATTATGAACATGATGTTGTAGAAGAGGTTAATTATGAACATGATGTTGTAGAAGAGATTAATTATGAACATGATATTGTAGAAGAGATGAATTATGAACATGATGTTGTAGAAGAGATTAATTATGAACATGATGTTGTAGAAGAGATTAATTATGAACATGATGTTGTAGAAGAGGTTAATTATGAACATGATGTTGTAGAAGAGATTAATTATGAACATGATGTTGTAGAAGAGATTAATTATGAACATGATATTGTAGAAGAGATGAATTATGAACATGATGTTGTAGAAGAGATGAATTATGAACATGATGTTGTAGAAGAGGTTAATTATGAACATGATGTTGTAGAAGAGGTTAATTATGAACATGATATTGTAGAAGAGATGAATTATGAACATGATGTTGTAGAAAAGGTTAATTATGAACATGATGTTGTAGAAGAGATGAATTATGAACATGATGTTGTAGAAGAGATTAATTATGAACATGATGTTGTAGAAGAGGTTAATTATGAACATGATATTGTAGAAGAGATGAATTATGAACATGATGTTGTAGAAGAGATGAATTATGAACATGATGTTGTAGAAGAGGTTAATTATGAACATGATATTGTAGAAGAGATGAATTATGAACATGATGTTGTAGAAGAGGTTAATTATGAACATGATCTTGTGGAACAGATTAGTGATGCACATCATGCTGCAGAAGAGACACGTTATGGTGCACATAATGTGAAACATTTAATCTGGTACAAATCGTGTTGTGGATGACATTTATTATTTACATTTTGTTGCAAAAAACATAAGTGAATGTGGTTCATATTAATCAAGTGCAACGTGCTGTGGAAGAAATAAGTTCATCATGCACAACATGTTGTGACAGACATTAATGGTATATGTCAACAGGTGTAAGGTTACCTGTGCACATGCTGTCTTAGAGAGATTAGTAATGCACAGCATGTTGTGACAGACATTAATGGTGCATGTCAACAGGTGTAAGGTTACCTGTGCACATGCTGTCTTAGAGAGATTAGTAATGCACAACATGTTGTGACAGACATTAATGGTGCATGTCAATAGGTGTAAGGTTACCTGTGCACATGCTGTCTTAGAGAGATTAGTAATGCACAACATGTTGTGACAGACATTAATGGTGCATGTCAATAGGTGTAAGGTTACCTGTGCACATGCTGTCTTAGAGAGATTGGTAATGCACAACATGTTGTGACAGACATTAATGGTGCATGTCAATAGGTGTAAGGTTACCTGTGCACATGCTGTCCTAGAGAGATTAATAATGCACTGAGTATTGAGGAGGTTTTTCATGAAAAGGGTCATCAGAGTACTCGACATTATGAAATGTTAAATGAGGAGAAAACTTACACGTTTCCATCATATATGCATGTATAGAAGACTGGGACCCTGATATTTATGAAACAGAATTAATACTGATGTTATCTTGTATATGTTACTGGAACATTTGCATATTAGTAGTATTGACAAGATTGATTTTCTGCAAGGTAGAGACTCTATGTTACAAAAGCAGATTAGCTGAAAGGCCTTGCATGAAAAATGGCACTGTCATTGACCAGATCAACTGAGCACAATTCATAGATGGCATACACAACTGGAATACTGGCCATTATCAAACAGATCATCAACAATACATAAACACAGGAGTTTTATATGGTGAGACAGCTATAACTACTGTAAATGTTTGTCATAGTGACTTGGCCATTGTAGTGGACAGGGCACATTTATACTATTCGGGATACCTGGCATAGATGCCGATGGGTCTGTTACACATACATGTATCTGGCCATATTTTAAGTCATCAATAAAGAATTTTTAGTCACTAATCCCACATTTTCACCCTTATCACTGGGGATATGGCACTGACGGACAATACACTCCGAGCAGTCATGTTGTAGAAGCCTTTATGAACTTGGCCAGTCACTAGAGCTGAATATGTCGTGATAATTGGCTGTCACGTCAAAATGTGGTTTCTTACAGTGGATAGACAGATATCAATGCAATAAATTGGATTTTGCGGTTAGTTTAAGTGTTAAACTTATGCATTTAGGAGCACGGAACTGAGAACGGCTGCGTATATATTGGGCATGATACTGCAGTAACTTGTCTGGGTGAGCTAGCATGTGTATGGAGTGCACATGTATTTAGAAACACTAGTAAGGCGGTTCACGTGTTAGATCAGGACCCTGTATATTGCTTGTCTAATCAGGCATTGTTCTTGCCAGGTGTATTTGTGAACTTAAAAGTTGTACATGTATTTATTTTGTGTTTTGCTTAAATCATTAATGTTTTTCCTCATTCTTTAAAATATTTCACAAATATGACGGTTAATGAGTAAAAAGCAGTGCAGAGCCAAACAAGACCCACAGCATCCATCCGGTGTTATCACGTTTTGAAAATGCTACCTTACTGAATAAAATCTTGTGATTTCCAGTCAGAGACATGAGTTGGTAATCCACTGAAGATCCCTGCTATGTAACGGTAAAAAAATTTTACAACTGTCAACCGCTAGCTTAACAGACAGAACCTAAATAGAAAATACATGTCAACAAATTATACACACAAGAGAGAACATTGACAGCCATGACAGAGGTCTTTTCATTTATTGCTTCTTACAGCTTTTAACGGCTCATCTCCGATTCCATATCAACCATACCTGTTCAAACAAAATACACAGGAAAAATGTGCCCGATGGCAATTAAAAGGTGAAAATTTGTATGCATGTATGTACACCTACTATACATAAATATATGTCATCTCTGTGTGGTTACCTGGTGTAACTGAGCCCAACAATAAACGCTGTTTTAATGAGAAATTTTGCATACTACTGTCATTTTTTTTACAAACTTTTCATTGTCATGATCACTTTAGATAAAATGAGCTGCACGTGTACACATAACTGCATGTTAAACTATGGTTAACCTCCAGAAGAACAAAATCAATAATAAAGATGGACTCACCATGCAATTCTACAAGCCTTCGGGGAATTACTATGTAACCTGAAAGAACAAAAAACATCCAGGCTAAGCTTACACTTGATGAAATGTATTTCTTTTCACATAAACTAACACTTGAATTTATGATTTATTTATCTAAGTTTAGTCTTACGCTGCACTTAAAGAGTATTTCACTTATACGACAGCGGCTAGCATTATAGTGGGAGGAAACCTGGCACAACCTGGGGGAAACCCACGACCATCCGCAGGTTGCTGACAGACCTTTCCACAATTGGTCGCAGAGGAAGCCAGTGTAAGTTGGACTTGAACTCACAGTGACCGCATTAGTGAGAGGCTCCTGGGCAACTGCGCCGCACTGGCAAGCTAAGTACCTTGGTCATGGAAGCAGATTGGAATTGATGAGTTTCAATTCTCATTTGAACACTCAATAATAACTTTTCAGAAACAATACATATAAATTTGAAGAAATCTAAAATTCAAACATTTCCAATGTTTGGAAAAAGAAATGATCTTTTCATTCTTGAAGTATTACTCTTATGGGACATATTCCTCCAAGTCCATAACAGAACAAGAAAGTCCAAAATTTTGTTCACAATGGACAAAATGGGTCTAAAACTCAAACTGACCTGTAACTCGCCATGGTTAAGCCAACTACTAAGTTTAAATTCAATATAATGGACCAGCCCTCTTGAAAATAAGGCTCAGAAACTGTTTACTGACAAAATAGGTCATAATTTTGTCCATGATTGACAAAACAGACCGAACTTGATCTTTAACCCTGGACAGTGAGTTGTCATATCCACAGCTCTCTAGAACAATATTTATGGTATTCAACCTACAATGTGCAATATCCTCTACATCTTTTAAAGTTGTTTAGAAGAACCTCATACAAGTATTTAAATGATACATTTTACTTAAGACTCTAGATTGACTTTTAGCAAACAGTTCAAGACACTGCCACATACATGTGTATAACTGTTCATGAAGAAACAGGGTTTCATATTTTGGCCTTCTGGCAATCTGTAGACCTTGTAACTGAGAACTCTGAGCCACTATACAGTAAACAGATTAAAGGGCGAAAGCATCAATGTACAAGACAGATTTTGAAGACAAGAGAACTTCTTGATGGCAGAAAAACGCCTCTTTATATTTCACATCTGTGGGCATTACGCAAGTTGTGCATGCATGATGGCCACAGCTTTATGGGTGATCACGTAACCTGGATGTGAATCAATAGAATAAAACACATCTGCCTGCTGAGATAAGCCTCTATATTACACTAACAACCTGTGTCCAGATCCATACAGATTTAGGAAATCAACCATGCCCATATCAAATGCTTTAAAAAAAAAATTCTGTTAAAAACTAATATTTCAAAATTAAAAGCATGAAAACTGGAAATCTTTTACAATTTTACTGAGAACTTAGATTCAACAAGGCTAAATATGAAAGCATTATACATATGACTGAATACACACTTTGTGGTCATTTGGAATAGGAAAGATTGAGCCTGTGGTACAGTGGTCAAAGGTGACTGCCTTTCAATCTCTAGCACACAGGTGTTTGTTCAAATCCAGCTTTGGGCTGAGAATTGTAGATTCCATATAAGCAGCAATTGATGCATGTGGGACAGACTGAAGCTCACTAAATGTATCTTTCAACAATATGATGTGCATATTTGTACATTATCCATGCACAAGTTTGTCAAGAACTTGCCAAAGGTTGGTGGTTTAATTACCCCAGGCACCCAGGCAAACTGTCTGCCATCATATACTTGTAATATGGCACTAAACATCAATCAGACAAACAAATAAAATATCTGGAAAAGGCTGACAGGATTGACATATACATGTAACAGAACATGTCTTTAGCATGGCCTGAAATATTTAGTGTTATGTGGGGGGGGGGGGGTGCAAGCGTACTGCAGGTTAAATCATACCATGCTCCATTGAAGGTCATCTAGCTCTCATCACTGTATGCACTGGGCAGATGATGAAGGTCCTGTCATGTCAGCGTCTATGCAAACAGCTGAGACTAAAGATGTCTGACATTGGCTGACAGGCCTCATTGAAGATATGACAGTGAATAGCACACATGGGAGTTGCAATGAACAAACAAACTACATGCACGAACTAGAAACAAACACAGCTCTACCCGTCTAATTTCATAATTTAAGACCCTGTGACGGCAGATATTAAATCGATCTGCTAAAGGTAGAATAAAATCCATATAGGAGAAAACAAAGTAGGGAACAAACATTTCAGAAGGCAGGCTTGAGTAAATGGACAAAGTCCGCTTAGCAGGGTTAAAGCAAACATCGTTTAAACGGACATATATGCATTATTATTGTCAATTCAGCCAGTAACATACATGTGCATGTACAATTAAATACAGTATGTGTACAAGTTATCAGATTATTTAAATCCATTGTTATGCTGTCATACTATAATTCTTTTAATAACAGTGAGGGCAAATTTGAATGTGGTTTTGTGGACTTGCTTTTTTATATATGGTCAGTTCGCCTTACATTTGCACCTTTGCATATGTCTGAGTTAGCAAGAGACCTAACTCTCATTCTGTTTCAATCAAAGAGCATAATACACCATACTACATAAAGCTTGTGCGTCAGTACTTGACAATAACATCATTCTTTCCTTTGTACATGCTCATCGTTTTGGCAATGTAGTAGGTAAATAGACCGTAAAATACCACTCAAATAAGAAAATCTTTCACAATTTCTCATTGAGACATAAACCCTATTATTGTCATTAAAGAAGACATTATTTCAATGTTCTGTAAAACCTGTTGGAACACATGTGACATTTTACGAACTGGCATAGAAAGAATACAAAAAATGTGCAAAATCATGTGACCAAGAATGGGCCAATCACAAGAAGTTGGGTGGTTGGGAAATGGGTGGAATTCTGTAGTAATTCATCATGTTTTTTTTGATAGATTTACATGTTTACACAGAATTTGGACATTTGTACTTCTTGTTATCTTGAGATAAATTTACTTCTACAACATGGTGGCTTATAGCTGAAGCTTGTTCTCCTCGTAGACATCAACAACATTGAAAATGGAACTGGAGACTACATAAAATAGTATTATCCAGATCCAAACATAATCAAAGACCATTCACATCAGACAAGTGAGCACTATGCTCCAAATTACCTTACTTTACTGTTTTAGCCAAGATAAATGTGCAATCAGTCAGAAGGAGAAATAAAAATTCAGGACTTTAAACTTGAGGCGTGCCCCACACTTTCAGTACTCCTGAGACAGTACACAGTCTAGGTGATCGTGCCCCACACTTTCAGTACTCCTGAGACAGTACACAGTCTAGGTGATCGAGCTACTACGACACCATCGACAAAATCAAAGGTCTTGTGGAGGCGAGGTGGGAGGCGGGGGGTGATCTCAGGTCTTTAATAACTGGCATGATAATCGCAGAACTGCCCAAAGAGAAAGGCCTGGCTGATTATTTTCAACTATAATTTTCAATGATGATTTTTGTGATGACTACACCATAAGACCCTAATTTTGAGATCATTTTCAAGAAAACCCAGAAATTCAGGAAATTTTGCCATAACTTATAAAATCATAATGTAAAATGAAAGACTGACTTACCTCCGTGGTCAAGTATGTATGAAAATACCACAACTTCCAACTGAAGATATTCTTGAGTCCAAGCAAAACTAACAATCACAGAAGAACAATAATCAGTAATCTGAACCTAATCCCCCTTAAGGCTCAGAGTTTACTGCACAGGCTTGCCATCTCCGCAATGGACAAAAATTAAAATCAGACCAAAACCGCATTCAAATCTCACACATCATGTGCATCATTGTGTATCTGTACTTTGTAACTCCAGGATATGATGTGAATGTATTGCGAGGTAATAAGGTGTTTCATTACAAGCAAAGCCAAAACTCACACAGAAACAATGTTCAAGATACAAGCGTAGTCTCATCACGTAGGTGTCAAACTGATCCCATGTGAATTATTGCTGTCGCCACAAGGTATACATACGAGTTCATTACCTCTGCTGTTATTAGTTTTTAAAGAGGCAGACCCACTCCTGTGTGGTGGACTAAATCTCAATATACTTGTCACATCAGGAATGAGCACAAAGAACAGTCCCTGGTAATTGTCCAGCGAGCCATGTGTATTCTCTGCCACCAGGTCTATCCAGGATAAGTCCAGCCGGCCAAGTATCACAGTTCCACCCCCACAGTTAGGCTGCTGCTCGGTCAATCCTTCAAAAGCTATTGGCTTATACAGATACCACCATCTACAGGTGAAATGCTGGCATCAATGGAGCCAAGCCAGCAATAAATCTTCCGATCAGACATGAACCGTTGGCATTGCTGAAGAGCATGTGGTAAAATCAGGATTGGTAGCTCTGTTGTCTGGTCATTATGGTCATCCTATAGCCCTTAAGTGGGTAGGATTTCGGTCATTCGTCTACCTGGTATGGACACAGAAATGCAGCCTTTGCTAAGTCAGAACTTCAGCAGGACCTGAGAGGGACTCATTGGAGGCTTAGCACCACAACTCCACTGAGAGCCAAGATGGCTGCAGAGCCCAGGTACTGTCTAGCCTGGCTTACTCCCAGCCTGTCAGTCTCACCTATATCTTGACGGTGGAGCAAATAGAAGATGCTCGTCCAAATCCACTTAGGTTCAGCTACGACATACAGAACACTAAGAAGCCAGGGGATCAATCAGCCCAGAGGCAGTGCCCACTTCCCCAGATCTCTATACCCAGTCCTTAAACAGTGCAGCTATATGCAAACTTTTCCTGTTTTTCCTTACTCACTACCGTGTAATTCTTCATCACTTCTCGAAAACACACAATGTTTTCAGATTTTCAGATTAAGTGAAGCCTTACAGCTAGGCATGTAAGATCTTCATTTGCTCTGGTGCCCAACTTTATACCAAGGCAGGCTGGGAAAGTTAAGTCGGTTTGCTTGCACTTGCCAGACTTCCGAAAAATCTAATTTTATACTGACGGCTACATGACTTCCTATAATGGACTGTTAAAGGAGAAGAAAACTTAAAAACATGACACTATAGACTGGAAAGAGCACATTTTTTTCTACCTGGTGGTGCCTGCTGCATAATTTTGTGATTTTTCCTGGGCATACAAGTGAAGTCTGAAAATGGCAAAGCTGGCATAAATCGCTGAGTTCATTGCGTCATACATCTTGAACACCCTGTAATTTTTGCTGGTGGTTTGTTGCCTCTCAACCAATGAGAGTCGTTAAAACTGCCGGCTCGTTCGTGAAAACTCGGAACCTACGTCCAACATTCTGGTTCCCCGATCGTCAAACGGAAAACAAACTGTACTGTTCGCTACCTTCTGGGAAGAAGAGTTCTACCTGAAATGTACGAACTGCACTTTGGTGGTTTTCAACGGCAAATCTCCTCCTAACACAGAAGACTTCAGGACTAGTTCTTAGGCAAAATGGAGTTGCCCACAGCAGATTTGGCGCTGACTTTATTTATAATTTATCAGCTTGAGGTACATATTAGAATTTTTTATGGCAGGCACCTGCAAGGAAATGCATACTCATTTCAATGGTATTTGTTTGATATTTAAATTTTCTTCTCCTTTAATACAAATACCAAGGAATCTCCTTTTACATCATTTTAATAGGCATAAATAAAAAATCATAAGATGAGTGTTTGCACAAAGGATTTGCAAGGTAAATTATTGACATGATGATATCACATGAAGCCAATAAATGTGAAAAATTGCGTTCATTTTACTACTTGACTTTAAATTTTACTAGAACAAATATAAATCTATTCTTTCCATTTGCTGTCTACAGCCAACACTCTCCTTTGTTACCCTTAGAAAATATATAGAATATAGGCAGCCTTGAATACATGAACATTAATAAACACAACCATACAAGCATGGAGCAAATTTAACTGAGCGTTGTGGTCTGCTTGTCTGATGCTTAATGTCACCTTCCATATTATTTTGACATGATGTCCAATTAGTAACAGGCTGGTCTCTATAGAATATAAACACCTAGCCATGAAGGTAAGTAGATGCAGTGTAGGTTGTTAGGTACTGTGCTGGTAAGTAGATAGGCAGGTAGGTAGGACTAGGTACATACTGTAAATGCCTTTTTATTCACGGGCATAAACTTTGCGGATTTGGTAAGAAGACACATTCGCCGAACTCAACTTTCGTGTATCTTAACAGAATATTTGGACAACTGATAAATGAAAATCAAACTTGAATACAGACATGTCAAGCAATAAAACAATTCAAGCATTCACGTAACAATGTTATTTAAATTTGTTTGTACCTGTAAGATGTGACAAAAATACTATACAAGACAGTAACTTGATTAGACAAAGGACGTTAATCCTCCTAAGCTTTTAGTCCTTTGAAGACTGTTAATCTTTATAAGACGAAGCCCATAACTTCTGTGTGAGCAAATATTCATGTCATTCACTCCGGGAGACAACGAAGAATTAAATGTGACATAAATAAATCCTACTGTATTCTCATGCATCGACAACAGTGTGAGTGAAACTTTGACTGAACTGTGACAGATTTGAGTAAATTTCTCAGAAATCATCGTTATGAAAAGGAAGTCTGAAGTGCGGAAACCCCTGAGCGATGTATCGAGCGCGTCATAAGGTGATCTGGCTGGAAGGCAAGTACAGTAGATAAAAAAACAGCATCTCTCATCGTATGTATGTCGTATCACGTTCACACGCCCAGTACAAATTACCGCGAAATCCGCAAATGTAAATACCACGATAGTAATAAAAAGGCATTGACAGTATGTAGGTGTGTCCTTTGATTTCCTTCAAGATCATTCATCTGCTTGACTTCCCATTTACCCCATACTGTTAAGACATTAAGTGTTAAGACTGAATCTTTCATCCGGTATATGCAAATTATGCAATAATGACAAAGCCACACAGGTACTGCACCAATATTTTTGATGCTGCTTCACTAGAATACCATGTTCAAGTCACCAAACATAGGGCATCCCACCAAACAGATGTCAAACTAGAAAGAGCGCAAGATTGTATGAGCACAGCCTAAAACTGCTGTACAGTCAACCTAAGAGTTCTAATGTACTCTGCATGTGTTTATCTGAAACCACTGAATATTCACTTGATAGGAAACTTTTCATCAGGTGATATATGATACATTTGTGTTTATATTATGACAGCTTGTGAGCATGCAGAGAGGTGTATCTAAACGGCTTCAGCTGTCTCCTGATTGAAATGCACTTAACATCTTTATCTTCATGATTAACAGGGTCAAAGTAAAAATGTATGGCTTATATTGGGGCATGAGAAATAAGACTAAAACTGGATCAGTTTCTGTCTTCCATATGAATGTTGCTTTGTGTTTAATGTGGTAGTCTTCCATAAGACTCCTATTGCTAATTAGTACATATGACAATTAATGCTCTGACACAATCTTATTGTTAGAACTGCATGTAGTAGCACTTAGTACCAAATCAAAGATTGATGCATTGAAATGGCCATCTTAAAGCTTGCAAGACCTGGATACAAACCTCATAATCTCATATTCATTGAAAGATATTTACTTATAAAACCAGTAGAGCAATGAAGAGGCTATAAAATATTCCATCTGTAAAGAATGCCTTATAGCACATAATCACATAATGGTACATGTACAAGTTGCAGTCTCGGCAACATTCGCTGGCACATTACAAGTAATGGCAGTCTTTTTGTTGCTCTTCATACATAACCTACTTGTTTGTGGATGTTACATTCAGAGTTCCCACCTCTTTCTTCTTGGTTTACAAACCAGGTGGCAGGGCAATTACTCAGTCATTTCAAACAAACCTGGATTTCTTGTGTATGAGAAAGCCAGTCCCATGTGTAACACAAAATTCCTTGGCAGATGTTTCGACAAACAGATAATGTTTGTGTAAAACAACACATGCTCAGACATACAGATGGTTGCTCCGTGGAGACTCGCCTGGCAGAATATAAACACCTGAGGATAGCAGGGAACATCCACAGTTTCCACACTTAATATAAACCAACAGAAATACTGTTTGTTACCACCTGGATCATTCGGTCTGCTTAATGGTAGAAAACTTTATACACCATTTAACAAATTTTTGACAATTCCTTAAGATATTATTATGGAATGAACGAATACAGGGGAAGTATCAAAATGTGGTGATTCTGCAAGAACTGCATATATAATGCAAGTGACTGCTTAAAGTATACTTGGGCAAACTAGACAAGAACATATTACCTTAATAGGCTTCAAATAGTTTCCTATGTATAAGGCCTTTGTACATATATATATCTATCATAAGATGGTGATTCTAGCTTGTATTCAAGATACTGATCCCAATTACTGATGGATATACAACAAATAATCACGACCATTCCTGTGACAGACTCTTTTTTTTAAACATGTACATATCACAAAATCTATTTTCTTACTTACAAACAACAGCCTGAGAACTTTCAATTAAATTTACACAGGCTTACTTACTTCTGGGACATCTACAACATGTAGGAGACACGTTCTTGCACTTGAACTAAAATATGAAATTACAAAAGTGAAGTGATCTCCGTTCGTGCCTTCATGTCACTTTAGGGCATGCCAGGGCGGCTTGCCTGTCTTATACCACGTTGATTTATGTGACCAAGAAATACCGAATCAAAATTTCTACATTTATTTGGAGCTTGAAAAGAGTTTTGAGTTTACATACTGAACACCTTCATATCTTTGTTTGATAGGGTTTTGACATCAAATATATAATTTCCATATTATGTTGGTTATGTTCTGATGATCTCAATGTCAACATATTTCAACTTTAATGCTGCCTCTATGCCACATAACACCAAGGACACCATACATGACACCTCATCCTGCAGTCCTAGTATAAATATATTAACACAGGACACTCATAATTTCCTTATCCTCAGGTACCAAGATGGCTTAATGATTTTAAAACTCTAAATTGCACATTACCCCAGTGAGATTTGAGCGCTGAGTAGGGTCACTCGGCCACCAGTGTGCAACTCTCTAGCAATTCTTCAACCTGAAATATGCATTTCTATCTCCATCCGAAGTTAAATTACACTAACAACTGTACTTGCAGTTATGAATATTTTACTTAGAGTATACACTGGCAATTTTACAGCACATTTACACCAAAACCTGATGTAAAGCAGCCGTGAAACCAGGAAAACCAGACTGGGTAACATTCCTGGAGAACAAGGTGCAAACTGTTGTCTACAGTGAAATGTATAGATTTGTTTTAACACATGCATTCAAAGCATAAAATATATAGTAGAAAATTATTAGTTGAAGGTGTAAAACCACATAAAACCCACTTAGGCATGCACTGAAGATTCTTCACTGTCCATTTCCTATTGCTTGTATTTTATCAAAACTTTACTGCTTTTTCATATACCAAACTGGTGAGCTATTGAAAAGTAACTTCATGCACACCCTTTTTTTCGGTTGTGATACCTGTGATCTAACATCACCAACACGCTGCAAGCAGCTACAAACAGCTGCTGCTTGTATTAAAATGACGTTGAGGGTGATCAAACAGCTAATGGCTTAGACAGCCTTATTCAAGCCACAGTGTGTGCTAATGGCTACTTTTTGCATCACAGCTGCATCACCAGGGCTTCAATGAGAAAAAAGCTTGTAACACAAACAACAGGAAGCAGGCAAAAAATGGAAGAAAATAAAATTAAACCACAGGGTAATCCCCACACCCACACCCCCACTCCTTCAGAAAAAATGTATCCCACACAACCGTTTATAAGAACTTTATAAATATAATGGTTATAAGATTTAGTTTTTATGCTTTTATTATGCAGATGTATGCCTACCAGGTCAGAATTAAGCGTTTTTTAATATGCTTAGGGCTCTTCAATAATCAGCCTTTGTGCAGACATATTTTGAGATCAAATAATTAAAAACTGATTAGGCACATCTTAGTAGGAGGTGTTATGTTGCACTGGTTACACACTCAGTCTTAAAACCACCCACATTTCTGTCAATGCATGGGGTTGACAATGTGTACAAGAACAATCCCTAGACAACTGACCACCTGAAGAAAGGGTCAGATACTATAAATCTCTCAGGAGGAACGTGTTTATGTTTTTGACAATTTTGCCAGTGTGCTTACAACGCTGAGGTGAACATTTTGAGCATAAAATCAAAACAAAACTTACTGAGCTGAAACTCAGTGGTACATAGTTCTTGTATTAATCCTCCTTCAGGCATAGCAAATATGAATACATTCTATAAAGTCACAGAAGACTCTTGAAGTCATTTTTTCCTGTAGAGGGCACTTAGAGACTGCAAACCTCTGCCACAGCTGAATCTACAAAGATCCTAACAGATCTTATTTGTTGTAATACTTTGTATTATTGTCAAAGGTCAAGATTCTGATCCAGATCATCTCCTGAATTTAACAGATTAAAGCTGTGCACAAAATTCCACCTCAATCTGGGCGTAACTTTTTCCCGTAAACTTGTGGACATACAGACAGGAAGACAGACAAATACATGTAAACACTACAAAAACATGATCTTCTTGGCAGAGGTAAACACAATCCTCACACCAATCCTCACACCAATCCTCAACACACACACACACACACTCAGTCTATTGACTGTTCATAATCATTAGTTTCCCGTGATATGGCTGTATGATTACCAAAGTGGCTTTAAGCCAGTCATAATCATTCATTCATTAATGTTTATAGCTGGATAGAAGTTGCAGGTATATTCATGTTGTTAAATATATGCAGGTGAATCCAGAAACAGGTGAAAGAATTTGGTCCTATAATTAATGTTATCAACCTACTGCTGACAGTTGAGTATCTGAACCACAACAAACAGAGACTTGTGAATGTAATGTCTATCAATGTATTGACACTAAATTAGATTGGATTTTTACCCATTTTTCATTTAACATAAGTTATATGAAACATTTCTGGTGTTATACAGGTATAAATTTGGTGTTTGTTGGCTTTACTTATCCAAAACATAAGCGTTTACCATATAAAGTGTTCTATGAGAAAAACATTTAAGTACATGCTGCAATAAGACATGCTTGTTAGAAACATTAAACATATTTGTCTCCACTGAATGCAAATATTGCACATATTAATACACTAACTCCCTGGATCTTCATACAATATTAAGTTTCAGGTAAAATTTGGAATTTCTCTTTCGTTATTTTGGGGAACATTGCCTTGCTTAACTATGCCTACTGCAACCAAGGGTACACCTGCCAATTTCCTGATGTCGGAATCAGCCACCACTATGGACAATGACGGACATTAAATGTTTTCAACCAATTAAAAGACAAGTATGTCAGACTACACTATAACAGCTACATGTAGATGAAGTGTTTAAAGAAACTCAACTGCCCTGAACTACATGATAATGGAGGAGAGAGAGAGGGAGACAGAATCTTCAACCAATCCTTGGAGAAACAAAGCGGGAGTGTTGCACCTCTGGTCAGTTCAAGTCTTACATCAATGTCTCGGGAAAATACTCGATACAGGATATCATTAGGAGGCTGTCTCTTGGAAATCTGAAGGATCCTTGAGATAAATGGCGAACACGTATCAATAAGATAAATTGTGCCAGTTTATTGCAGAGCGTTCTCCATAAGGCCTCCACTGACTAGAATCTCTTCAAGTTCGCTCTTCTGCTAATCTGATATAATCCAACAATCTTGTCTGAAATTTATCATCTTCAGTGTCTATGAACCTTTAATGCAGGCAAGCTGCCAGGTTGCTTGACCACAGGGCCAACTGCCAAGCACTTTAGAAGTGTGTTGTCACACTTTAACCAAAACACTATACATACATAGAGCATCTGTTTAACACAGACTTCAACTCTTCTTACTTTTACAAAATAATAAAAGTACAATTATTTATATCTAAACTTTTAATAGTCCACCTATATATTTTGCACTGTTCTTTTAAAGCTGTGTGATGTTTCAATACAACATATTAACTTAAGAACCTTTTGCCATCCAAATCTTATGCCAGATTAATCACAGAGAAATAGATACAATAATAAATAGCTATACAGCTATTCCTATATATAAGTCCATTTACATAATTCTCTAGCTAGCACTTGATGGTTTCTTAGAAATACACATATCCTATGGTTAAAGAGATTGAGCATTGGCGCCAAAAGTACAGATGCACTAAGGCAAGGTATGGTCAGCCCATACCCTGTGTGCAATAGACCTTTCCAAACTGCCAATCAAGAACACCTAAATGACCAATCATAAGCAACAATGTTGCAAATGGGCCAACTGGATGCAAATGTTCAATTTTTCTGTGACGTCATTTGCTTTCACAGAGAAAGGAATGAAAAGTAACGTCACAAGAATGGACGACTGGACATCGGATGTGTTGGATCCATCCATTGTGCAATGTGGACATATGGACTGTAACTGGGCAAGGGGACAGCAGGATAAGAGCAACTAATTCCATCAGATCCAAGACAAATTTCTATGGGACCAGCACACAGTCTGACAATAGAGCTATAAACTTGTTATGGTACAGACTACTGTGCCCAGTTGACTGAGGTGATAATGTTACTTGCTTGTCAGGATGCCTTACTAGGGCAGGGGTCGGGCTACCCCAGGGGAGGGATCCTGACCCTGGGAGCAAAGGGACAGCCCTGGCTACCAGCTGGATCCCATCACCATTTATCTATATTTAGAGGGGTGAAGGTGGAAGGACTAAAATAACAGACAGCAGCTAAGGCTGACACATCCAGCAGAGAAAATGAAGCTATAACTTGATTATCAGAGTTCCAGGAAACCTGTATGTAAACTGGACTTGGCAGAATTGGTGATTAGCTCCATTTGGCCCCAGTGCTTTGAAAGTAGTAATGACAGCACTGCAGGCTCTATCAACCACAGCAGTAGAATATATAACTTCCTCTGTGAAATACCTCGATCAGATCTGTGGCAAATCTCATCCTTGTCATTTCTTGATAGCTACAGAGGATGGAGGCTCAATAAGAATCTAGCACCAAATCAAATCTTTAGGGGTATTTGTCCCACTATTATATGAGACACTTACTGACATTGGCACAACAGAACACACTGCATTGGCCCACATGTATTACCATCACAGCTACATGTATACAACTTGAGGTTAAGATAGACGGAGGATATGAAGCTCTACTGTTCTCGCTCAGTTAGGCTTACCAACCACAGAACTTTAAAGAAGACATCGCTTAATCTCTGCAGTAGAACGTTCAAAATACGTCTAAAGTCAAGAACCAGATTCAAGAAAAGGTTACTGAGGTCAGTATAGTATATTTGCTTACATATTAATTCAACTATCACGAATTTGACGGCTATTTACCGCTGAAATTAATTCTTCACTTCTTGTGGTATAATTGAGTTTGTTGTCAAAATGGAAATCGTATCTACAGTAAATATACATTTGCATTACACAATTTGCTGCACTTTTCTGTTATTGTAAACGCCTAAAAAGAGAATTTTCAAACTTTCCTTCATGTTTTCATTTTTCACCCATAGCCTTTAAAGTTTAAAAGAAGACTTAGATTTTTTTTTTTTGGGCACTGAAATCTTGTAACACTTTCAGTGTTATGCGTGTACCATTCAAGTTCATTACACTGTTGTGTGTGTACCATTAAAGTTCATTACACTGTTGTGTGTGTACCATTAAAGTTCATTACACTGTTGTGCATGTACCATTAAAGTTCATTACACTATTGTACGTTTACCAATAAAGTTCATTACACTGTTGTGTGTGTACCATTAAAGTTCATTACACTGTTGTGCGTGTACCATCAAAGTTTAGCAGTGCTAATTTTGACAGAAGTTGGAAAAAAAACGTTAGGGACATCACACTTAATTATTGCAGTGCTGTCGGGTCTGTTCATCAGATTCAACTGATCAAGATGACTCATCCCAAATTCGGTCACCATGCCCAGTGACTAAAATCTGGTAGATTATGGATTGCAATTGTCATGACAGATGTTCAGATATAGAACTTTTTAAATTTTAGATATCTATTTCAGCAACAAGATGCATTAAATATTGCTGGGAGTGTCATCAATTATTTTAGTGTTTATTGCATATATTTACATATGGCATATGACAAATAAAATGGAAACAGAGCGGTAAGGTTAAATTAAATTGCGTAATATTACGCAGCAGATTAATTAACTGTCAGCAATTGTGTGGTGGATGAAGGTTGGTTCCATTTGATGTTGATAGAGCATGTGGACTTGTCAGGCTACTTATGGATATATTTAAGGGAAGATAATGAAAAAGTTTGTTGAAAATGTGCCATTCAGGTTTAGCTGAAATATTATTGATTTTCATGTGAGTGGTGAAGCAAAATTTATACTCATTAAATCTGAGCTTGAATGCTGATTTAACATTTTAGACCTCTCTGCTGTTGTAAACTGTCTTCACAAAATATTTTTTTTTCTTTTGTAGAATTGATTACTAATGTCTTGAAAATCCAGAAGGAAGAAGCCAATTGGCCATCGTCAACCAGACAACTCGTACCCTAACCAGGTCAAACTCAACTCAGATGTCATCCTTGCTCAGCAGGTACAATAGGGAGTGGCTTCTTGTAAAAAGAAGTGTCAAAGCCATTCTCTAATTTACTGCAATGACCGTAACTGTTCAGACATCTCAGTGGAATGAGGAACTCATTCTGAGTGACATGGAATTTTTTATGTGCTATCTTCTTTCTGTATGATCAGATCCGGTTCGTCTGACGCTCACATTTCAAAATTGTGAAACGAATCGTCGCAAGTAAAATATTCTTCCGCTCAACAAAACATATCGGTCAAAGAACATGGAGATGTCTGCAGCAAGGTTTTTAGAATTATGAATGCTAGGATTTATTTCAATAAATGATAGCAAAGAAGTAATACACAGGCCAAAGATCTTCGACAAGTACAAATCATGCAGGCAATTTTTAAAATTTATTTGATTGGTGTTTGACTCCATTCTCAAGAAAATTGCACTTATGTGATAGTCTTTGTGATAGTCTTTGTTCGATATGGAATCTGTGAGATCTAAAATGAAGATGGTGTGTATACTGTAAATCTTCAACCTTCTCTACCACTAAAGCACTTTTTTCAGAGAAATCTATGCATAGAATTATTAGGGAAATTATGCTAAAAATGATTTGTTTGTGTCACTAAAGATGCAAGTTTTATTAAACTGTGCAAATTATTTCTCTACACCTCATAGTTTTCTCAGAATGGTTCAAAATATTGATCGCAGTGATGGTTGAAGAATTAGGGTAACGCTTACACGTATATTACTTGTAAGATAAATTATGTATACATAATTTTTGAAGTTAAACAAAACACTGTTTGATATAACGCATTGCCTTTTATTGCGTTAACAAAGTGCTTTAACAATCGGAGATCATGTAGCAATTAAGGGTCACACAGAGAAGGACTTATACACCTGTTACTATCTATTTACTTAATTGGTGTTTTACGCTGTACGCAAGAATATTTCACTTACAAGACGACGGCCAACAGTAAGATGGGGGGAAACCACAGCCCAGGGGATACCTATGTTTTTAATTCACAATTTTGAAGGGGGGGGGGGGGGGAGCTGAGGAGACAGAAAAACATCTCATGGGAGATCATGGAGAAATGGTCACAGATACCTTGAGAATGTCTTCCTCAGGTTTGGCTTTTATGCTCAAAGCTCCAGCATCAAGACCAAAAGAAGAAAAGAAAGCATAAAAGGTGCTTATAAAGTTTTTTGTGAGTGTCTTTGCTTGACCTTTGTAAGAATGCACAAGAAAGTTAGGCTTTCCATCATTACACTCCAGGGTATCGGAGGTACACACAACTCGTTTATGACGAGACATAACGCCCATTTTTTGTACTCCGTCAGTCGTCAGTAATCAAAAACACCCAGACTATTGCCGAGATCGATTTATAGGCATTTTCCTATGTACATGTAACAGTTGTCGGACAAATTTCTTCACCTACCAGGCCCGGCTGTAACGAGGGAAATCACATGGTCTTTACTTCCGGGTTGTCTTACAGAATAGCATATAATTTCACACACAATTAAATCTTGGTATCCGTAGTCATACTTTTCCATGCATGTGAAGAAGTACACAGCAGCAGGCGTTTTGACCTTAATCTAGCAGGCATTATGGCAACAGGCATGTCAATTGTATTCAGCAGATCTGTGGGATATGACTTTGACTCTGTCCGCGCAGAAGACATCGGCTCACTCCGGCAGCCGAGGATAGTTCCTGAAGCAGCCTAGACATGTCCGGGCTTGCCGTGTGCTACTCAGACTTTGTCGCGCCAATGCCCAGGCTAAAACAATTGCCAGTCTAACACCTTGGGCTCTAACAGCGGAATTTCATATCCCTTGGAGTGTTAATCCCAGATACAACTCGGGGGCAGCCCACAAATTTTATAAGTCACAAAAATTGCTTATGGCTAGCTGCTGCATGACTAATTCATGCAGTCAGATGTTTGGTACAGACTAAAAATTATCAATTTTTAACCAGGATCGATATAAAATTTTTTTTTCAAACTTGTAAGGCATAACTAGAGAATATCAGAGAATATAGTGTCGCTTGGTAGAGTATTCTTGTTTTATTCTGGCTTATAAACAGGTGAGGATTTTACAGATATTAAAGTAAGAAGTACAAAACATTTTTTTTATTATCAAAACCCCAATGTAAACTTGGTCGCATTTTGCATCTATCTATATATACTTTTGAGACAATTGAGAGGCTATACCACAAAAATACCTTATCTTGGGTTATATATAGGTTACACTTATTAAGTGGCTTTACATACACTGTTTAAATTGGCTTAAACACATAAATAAGTATAAGAAAATGAATTCAGTTAGAAAATGTTAACGGCAGACACGTAATTAACATAAAAAAATGCATGTGACGACTAATCATAGTCAATACAGTTTCAAACAGGTCCTCCAGATGTTCTGCACAGTGGATTGTGTTCAATATATCTGGGATGAACGTGATGGCATCACGACTGTTTTATTGTGAAATTCTGCACAAAGTTGCTGCGATGCGTAAATATGTGCCAATACTCATGCTTTGTGCATGCATTAACTTTCATCCTTCGGGCTGAATATACAGACTACAAAAAAAAGACTTCTACTATATGATCCCCAAGAGAGACTTTTTCCGAAAGTGCAAAGGTCAGCTAAAAGAGGAAATATGGAGAAAAATTCAGCTTGAACATTTGAGAGATTGCAATGTTTGCAATGTTTAATTTCAGTGCATGTAGTGTAAGCAGTACTCTTTATCTTCTAAAGATAATGGCACTATATCTGATGCTGGTGAAACTCAAGCATACCAAATACCTTGTTTTAGTTCTATTTTTTTTACTCTTTACATTATAAAAATCCTGCCTGTAAAACAACAATTTACATTTGTGAGGCCTTAGCTTAGTGCATGTACACCTCAATATAAAGTTGGGAAGCCCAGCAGTCTTAATAGCTTCTCCCTGAGGACCAATGGTCATTTACCAATGAGGTTCCATGTTTGAACAGTAACTCCTGCTGGTCAGACTGCCAATTTAAGCCACCAGGTTTGTCCAGTTACCTGGCAAGGTACATTAGAATCTTCAACCATAAACCTGACTTTGGCCACAACATGGCTGTAATACTGCCCATTAGTGGTGTTAAGTCATATAACCATTCACTCTCTCATTTATAACCTCAAGTGCCATCGTATATCCACACAAGTACAACTTATACATTCTTGCGGTGAGTACAATCAAAAGAATAAATAAATAAATGTATGTATAAGAGCACAGCAGACAGATGCTCTGACAGCCAGAGCACTGCAATATGATGTTCATAACAATAAGAGGCTATGACTGATCTGAGCAAATGCACTTATTTATTTTATTGGTGTTACTTATTTATTTATTTTATACACTGTACTCAGTAATAATTCTCTTATAGGACAGTGGCCAGGATTATGGTGGGAGGAAACCAGGCTGAGTACATGGAATAAGTACACATATATACATGTAGTCTTTGTGTGCCACTGTTTTCTCTGTGTCTGATCATATAATGACAGATCTATGAGGTCCTGATTGACAGAAAGTCACCTCCAGACAAATCATACATTACATGTTTTGCACATGTGATGATGAGACACTGCACAGGTGTGATGTTCAAACATACAAAATTCTTGTGGAACTGCACTGGTGACAATTGCACTGGTGTTATTAGGTGACATTACAGTGATAAGACATTACACATCTGACAAAACATAGCAATTCTCTGACAATGAGACATCACACTGGTGAGACATTGCACATGTGTGATATTGAGAGACTACACAAATGTAAAGTTGAGACACTGCACAGGTGTGACATTGAGACACTGCACAGGTGTGATGTTGAGACATTACACATGTGTGATGAGGTATTGCACCTGTGTAATGATGAGACACTACACAGGTGTGACAATGAGACACTGCACAGGTGTGATGTTGAAACAAGGCACAAGTGTGATGCTGATATACTGCACAGGTGTGATGACGAGACATTACACAACCTTGATGAGACATTGCACATGTATGATGATGAGGCATTATACTGGTGTGATGATGACACATTACACAGGTGTGATGATGAGACATTACACAGGTGTGATGATGAGACATTACACAGGTATGATGATGAGACACTACAAAGGTGTGATGACAAGACATTATATGACATTGATGAGGCAGTATACAGGTGTGATGATGACACATTACACAGGTGTGATGATGAGACATTACACAGGTGTGATGATGAGACTCTACACAGGAGTGATGACAAGACATTATACGACAGTGTCAGGGTCTGATCATGGGAATTTGCAAAGATCTCATGATGAGGCATATATGTAAGCCTGATGCTGAGTTATGGTACACGGGTGAATAAAGTGCAGAGTGTGTATTGAGTGCAACTAAATGGTGTAGGGTGTTTTCTTTCCAGGAAAAGGCATGTGTAGGAAACAGCTTCTTTTCTCACCAGGTAATTACATCGCTAATGGATCATCTGTGGCAATTACCTCATACTTGCTTTTCCCTGGAGAGCCTTTCCATGCAAGTGCTCGCGGTTAGAAAAGCATTATTTATGTTTGAAGATGTGTGAAGTAAACTCACACATCAGTTGACTTGGTAAAGCTGGCTGCAAGGTTTGACAACTGCAGAATTCATTTACCAGATACACTTCTCACAGCCAAAAGCTACATGCATGTAAATTCTTCAACAAATTATATTTATTTATTTGATTGGCGTTTTACTCCATAGTCAAGAATATTTCATTATACAAAGGCAGCCAGCATTATGGTGGGAGGAAATCGGGTAGAGCCCGGGGGAAAACAATGACCATCCGCTAGGTTGCTGGCAGACCTTCTCATGTACGACTGGAGAGGAAACCAGCATGAACTGGACTTTAACTCAAAGTGACCGCATTGGTGAGAGGCTCCTGGGTCTTTACACTGCACTAGTGTGCTAACCAATGGAGCCACGGAGGCCCCCAACACACTATCAACTTACCGGACCCGACAGCATAGTTGGTAGAGCGTCCGCGCTTCAGGAGCGGTAGATTCAGAGTCAATCCAATATGATATGACTGCAATTTAGGGTCCAGTTGTTCAAAAGTGTTGCAGTTCAAAAGATGATATTCTACTGAAAAGACTGAGCACCAAAAGTAAAATTATTTTACATTATTATCATAATTAGAAAATAAAAATGCGCTTTGTGGTGGAAACTTTTAGGTGAAATACAGTATTTACAATTTCTCCTGTGGAACAACATGAACTAATTTTGAAAAACACTACACCTGTTTTGCAGGCATTTTCAATAAATATCAGCTAATCTTACTGTGAAAGTATCAAATATCAAGTGTCAAAATTGTACATCTGCTAATTTACCAACCGCAATGACAAACCACTGTTCTGTGGTGTGGCTTAACAATTCTGGCATTTGAGACCATGTGCCTATATCTACAAATTTTTGCATGGATAGCTGGGTGCCACTGGCATGGTATTTTCATCAAAGACTAATGGTAAAGAGAGCTCGTCATCATCATGTAGAAATCCAGTATCCCTATAACATAATAAACATTATTGGGAATTTTCAGTAAGAACATTTTATGAAAGTTACTTATCAAAACACTGAAGGTAAATCCAAATTAGATTTTTGGAGTAACAGAACAATGAATATTAAGTGGTTCTCCATAGCTGTTTCCACTGATAAGCGAGAAGCTGTTTAAGGAAGGAATTTGCTACGGTTAAGGCCAATCTTGGTACCTCTTACCTAGGAAGCATGTAGAGGGGATGTCATTGCTGTATTGTCGACAAGCTTCAATTGAGAAAAGCCTCCTTTATAATGCAGTTTGTGCCATGCATTGTCAACAATTTTAAAAGCAGTCTGTGTCTCGTGGGACTTTTCTTTACCCAGGAAGTTCGTGCTGCCAAAGTTGTTAGAGATGTAATCTCAGTGTAGGCAATTGGTACATTTCTATTTTAGAATGGCTATTATGAAAGTGAAAAAGGCAAACTGTGTGTAAATCTACAAGTACTTGCACACATTTTTGTTGAGATCTTCGGAAAATTTCTACGTGCTAATATTAAAGAAAAAAGGTATCCTGGCAATATACTTGTGCATAAGTGTGATTAAAATTAAAAAACAGTACAAAAATAAAACACACACAGTTCAAACATTCCATGTGCCAGCAAGCAGACAGTGCGCTTATTACTATATATTCTGCAGAATACATGACCAAGGTCATGACTGAAGCTTCCTTATGGCATCTGCCATGTTACTGAACGCAAATCTATACCTTACACAGACTTACAGACAGATTTACAAGGCTTTAATTCTGGGGACCATTGAGGCCTCAACAATCAACAGTCAGAGGAGTAATTACCAGGTGTAAATCTTACCTGGTCTGGAAACAATTACAAAGCCTGGGTTCAGGCAGTCAAGACTTTTATGTTCCATTGGCAGCTGGCTTAACCTCATTCAGCCCAAGGCTTGATCATGTTCTATAATGCTGGTGGGTGTTGAGAGTAATTAGCTGCCCTAGGGGTGGAACCTTTGTGGACGGAAGTGTCAATTGGTCACCCAGGTCAGATCAAATGCCATCAACACCATATAAATCAATGTCCGTTCCAAACTACTATCAGACAGACAGCTTAGAGACCTAGCTGGCACATCTACAAGCATCATTAAGTTACCAGTGATACTGTATACATGTGAGTTCTACAAATCAGCTCGCACATTCAATCATCTGGGGGAAATCTTTAGCTGACTCTGATCAATCGAAAGGTCAAATACTTCAAGTCAAGGGACATCACTGATTTCAGATCTGAGATTTTGAGTCAGTAATTTATTTGCTACATGTGCTGATTACGTACAATTTGTTTACCTGTGTATAATATGATAATCTTATGTTCATAGCTCAGAGTTAAGGTTAAGTAGTTAAAGTACACTCAATAAAGTTAGAGCAACCGTTGTTTTGAGTTTAAAAATATAAATAAACACAAAGAAATGAACTGTTTGCCAATGACAGCCAGTAGTGGAAAGTCTGATGTGCTGACACACAATCTTTGAAAAATCATAAAACCTTCTCTTTCTGATTTATTTACTAATTTGATTTATTTCATTGGTGTTTTAAGCCGTACTCAAGAATATTTCATTATACGACGGCGGCCAGTATTATGATGGGTGGAAACCAGGCAGAGCCCGGGGGAAACCCACAACCATCCGCAGGTTGCTGACAGACCTTACCACATATGGCCATTCTCTTTGTCAGATTGCTTAGTTACATTTAAAATATTAATTTATTTTTCAAATACTTGACTTAATAGTTTCCTTAGAACTAAAACAGCCCTGTAGGTAATGAAATCACCAGAATTATACTTTACCTCAAAAAAAAAAAAAAAAAAAAAAAATCCCCAAAAAATCAACATCCATAGCTATGGTTTTATTATGGTCACACAATGGTGACATAATGTGAAGCTGTACATAGCTGAAGGACAAAGTACAATTCCTGTCCAATCTAAAGAACCTGTTTTTCAAATACTTTGAAAATGTTTTTTAATAGTTTCCTGGAACTAAAACAGCTTAACATAAGTATACATAACATATACATGTGATGTTGTTTTCAGGTACATTCTGATCAAAATTACGTAATATATTATTATTGTGCAGATGTAATGCACTGTAAAATGTTTTTGGTTCAAGTCATTATGACTCAGGGTAGACAGCAACTCCATCTATCAATAATCCTTTAGCAACAAATCTGGCATCAGAATGGTCCTTTAATCTACATGCAATCTGCAACACTGCGATATGCAGTCAAGCAAAACCACTAATTCCGGATCCTGAAAAATTAGATCTTTAGATCGAGTTACTGAACCAGATAATCTAATCATATAACAATGATGAAAGGACTGCCACTATTACATAAAAATTTCTGATTTACCTTGTCAACAGTCATAGCTTTTCTCGCGCTCACCAGATAGGATGTTCTGCATGAGATGGATAGAATTCCTAGCTGAGTATTAAAATTAGTCCACCATGCAGGGCATTTTCTGGAAAACTAAAATGATTCAACAAAGCTGAAAAAGCTAAGTGCGTTAACCATGTTCTAGCAGCCAACAACAACACTGACTACAAGACAGCATTAGTCCAAACAAGTTAACCTATGTACTAAATTGTCAAGGACTACATGTAAATGTACAGCCTAGGTACATGTAAATGTACAGCCTAGGTACATGTCAATATACAGTGTATGTACACTGTTGTAATAAAACTTACGATCCTGCATGAAAAACACATGCAATGTTTATTTGACTCACTTGGGAATTGTTCTTCCATGTCAACAACATGAAACAGGAAATAAATAATTACTTTCTAAATACATAATCACTGCATATTATGCAGAGATAGATATGTGTGAAAGTTACTTTTTCACAGTTACAAAGGTAATATATTATTTTCTACAAGACCAGTGGACCAGTAGCTGATCAAATGTACTGGACAGGCTGAAACTTTATTATACTCAGTCCAATGGTCACCGGGAAAATCAAATCCTGAATTCTTTTCTCAAATTCTGAAAGGTATAACAATGTAGTATCTGTTGTATAAACATCTTGTTTCCTGATAAATAACAATTGATGTCAGCTTACATGAACTCTGTCATCAGTCAGGGGTCAACATTTTGGCCCAAAATGATGAATCTGTCAGCTTGATGACATGTACATTCAACAAATGAGCAAAAGACAGCTACATGTTACTGTTTTCTTTTCTCCTTACTCCATCTATATGCCAAACTGAATAAAATTGTTCCTAAATCACAGATACTTTGAAATGCACAGGCATTATTATAATACCGTTCTATATATAGAACATATATGTGGAGGGGATTTAAAGGTCCAGTGATATGTACAGCTCTGGCACTTTATCTCTTTGCTATGGGTTACTACATATGTGGCAGAGACATCAAGATAGCGTTCTTCTCTGATTAAATGCTGCAAGCAAATTTTAAGCAAAATAAAACGCAAAATATTAAAGACAGCAGAGCTGTTGGCAATCGATCAGTTCATAGCAATCAGAAGTCCATCTCCTCTACCAGAAGATAGCCACCATGACGCAGGCGAGGAATTTGACTTAGGCTCCTGGTTGAGTTAGAAGGCCGTTTACGAGAGCCGGCTTTTGTATTACCACTGATATAATCTGTCCTGGGAATAGAAATAAAAATCGTTAAGGCAAGCTGCCAGCATTTATCTTCCACACTGAACAAGTGAACATTGGTTCCATATTAATATGTGATCCCTGTAGTGATAGCTAATCTCTCTATGTAGCTCTTCTCTGACCATGCCCAGAACAGTATGGTCTATTAGCTCCACAAAACATCTGGCCTAATCGCTGCGTTATTTACCAGACAAAACTACGGACATCTGTGAATTAGCAGACAGGGGATGAACGCACACATTTCTGCCTCCTGGGGAATATGGAAATGGCTTCTGGTGGCATGATCCGCCCTCTAATAGTTGCTATATGACATAGCTACCTCAGTACCAGAAAACCCATCCAAACTGGCCAATGACAGTGAATACCTGGGGATGTATGTAAAGGGCAATCCTAGCAGAGGTTACAAGGGACTGATATTCCAGAAACAGTGTGTCATGAAATGCTGATTTTAACAGTCTGGCTGAAACACTGTATGCAACTGGTTTCACAAAAACACTGTTTGTGAACATTCCGATATATAATCACAGAAACACTCATTTTAATAGCTTGGCCGAAAGTTCACTGCAAGGGATTGATTTGAGTGAGTGAATGAGCGAGTGCTTGGGGTTTAACATCGTACTTAACAGTTTTTCAGTCATATGACAACAAAGGAGTCCTTAGAGTGCATGTAATGTGCCTCCTTGTTGTAGGTTGGATTTCTATCGCTCTTTTATCTAGTGCTGTTTCACTGAGACTACTTACAAGTAAGCCACCTCACCTGAGTCATTATATTGATACGGGTCAACCAGTCGTGCTGAAATGACAAGCAAGGAAGTTGCAACTTCCACTTTTAAGGTCTTAGTGTCACTCTACCAATTATGCTATTTGGGCCGGTGGGACTGATTTGAGAAACACTGTGAACATTCTGAAACCACAAAGCACTGATTTCAATAGTCTCACCGAAACGCTGCAAGAGACTGATTTCCCTGAAACACTGCATGTGTACACTCTGATATCATAAAAACACTGATTTTAATAATCTGGCCAAAACACTGCAAGGGACTGATTTCCCAGAAACACTGGGTGTGGACACTCTGATATCATAAAAACACTGATTTTAATAATCTGGCTGAAACACTGCAATGGTCTGATTTCCCAGAAAAACTGGATGTGGACACTCTGATATCATAAAAACACTGATTTTAATAATCTCGCCGAAACACTGCAAGGGACTGATTTCCCAGAAACACTGCATGTGGACACTCTGATATCATAAAAACACTGATTTTAATAATCTGGCCAAAACACTGCAAGGGACTGATTTCCCAGAAACACTGGGTGTGGACACTCTGATATCATAAAAACACTGATTTTAATAATCTGGCTGAAACACTGCAATGGTCTGATTTCCCAGAAAAACTGGATGTGGACACTCTGGTATCATAAAAACACTGATTTTAATAATCTCGCCGAAACACTGCAAGGGACTGATTTCCCAGAAACACTGCATGTGGACACTCTGATATCATAAAAACATTGATTTTAATAATCTGGCCAAAACACTGCAAGGGACTGATTTCCCAGAAACACTGCATGTGGACACTCTGATATCATAAAAACATTGATTTTAATAATCTCGCCGAAACACTGCAAGGGACTGATTTCCCAGAAACACTGCATGTGGACACTCTGATATCATAAAAACATTGATTTTAATAATCTCGCCGAAACACTGCAAGGGACTGATTTCCCAGAAACACTGCATGTGGACACTCTGATATCATAAAAACATTGATTTTAATAATCTCGCCGAAACACTGCAAGGGACTGATTTCCCTGAAGCACTGCATGTGAACACTCTGATATCATAAAAACACTGTCAACACTCTGATATCATAAAAACACTGATTTTAATAAACTATCCAAAACGCTGAAAGGGACTGATTTCCCTGAAACACTGCATGTGAACACTCTGATATCATAAAAACCCTGATTTTAATAATCTCGCTGAAACACTGCAAGGGACTGATTTCCCAGAAACACTGCATGTGGACACTCTGATATCATAAAAACACTGATTTTAATAATCTGGCCAAAACACTGCAAGGGATAGATTTCCCAGAAACACTGTGAACACTCTGATATCATAAAAACACTGATTTTAATATTCTGGCTGAAACACTGCAAGGGACTGATTTCCCAGAAACACTGTGAACACTCTGATATCATAAAAACACTGATTTTAATACTCTCCCCGAAACACTGCAAGGGACTGATTTCCCAGAAACACTGTGAACACTCTGATATCATAAAAACACTGATTTTAATAGTCTCGCCAAAACACTGCATGTGAATACTCTGATATAACAGAATCACTGATTTTAATGTAATAACAATAGGCAATAGCATTTTAGAATCTGGCAGCATAATTCATCATTCAAATCAATAGGTGCCAGAAATATTATGTATTGTGTACTACAGACTAAAAGATATCAATAAACTGATAAATTACAATAAAAATGTAGTCTAGTTTGAATCGCTAAGGACCAAACAAGATGATAGCAATATGAGCTTGATAGTCTGTGATCCTAGGAACTATGACTATTTCTTCGGCTCAATAAACCTAGGAGGAATTCTTTCTGAAGAAAACTGAGACTTGCTCTGCCCACTTCCTCGTTCTACAATTACCAATAAACTTAGAGAAAAAAAAATTCAGTACTCAATAACCCAATTCTTTAACCTGTTTGAGAACCTTTTTTGTGTTCAGGCAATCATTAATAGCGGAATAAAAAAAAAAAAAAAAAAAAAAAAAAAATTCCCTACCGGCAAATCCTATTTTTTCTGATAGTGTTGTGTTAATGATGACCTCGACAGTAATAAATTACCCCCTAGACGCCCCTACAATCTCCACAATCCTAGACTGATGTTCAGACATATGAATATAAAGTATACAGGTATACGTGGACACCTTCAGAAATTCTACAACGTGACCACCTCTCTGGCTGAAGTTTAAGCTCATTAGCGTCCATCTCACACTGTTTAACCAAACACTTGTAACAGCTAGGCTTTTTACATTCCTGTTCTTCACATGCTTCAAAAGAAATTCATTTGAACTCATGACTGACCCTATTACTACCTGTGGAGCACACGCAGATTTGAACCCAATTATCCCAGTGTGTTGATAAAGATGTTATCAGCATCCTTCCTGGTTTTAAGATAATGCACATCAAAGATAGATATTATAAAATCATTTGGTCACTCAGCCCTTCATATTATGGGCTGGATGCTGGTGCTCATTGCCAACAGCGTACACATTAATTACATCTCCTGCTGGGGCAGAGGGAAGATCCAATTCGATCAGAGCTTCTGATTTTATGGAAGCTAAAAAATAATTGCCTCAGGTGTGAAGTATTAATTCCACTGGGCAAAGCTTTTCCCTCAGAGATCTAACAGCTGGATTATATTTTTCGTGTGAAGATATCATCAGTGGTAATACTCGTTATGTGGAAACAGATGTGTAGAAGTTACCAATAGCGTACCAAGCGTATGGAGGAAATAAATAAAGTAAAATGACTTTATTTGCATTAATTTGAAAACATGTACTCAACAATCTTATAGGAGTGAAGATGTTCCTTCTGTTCCTATTTTATTTGTTTACCTTTAACTTATGGCGACTAATTTATGTGTGATGATCGGTACAGCCTACAACAGTGATCATATGTGTGATGATCGGTACAGCCTACAACAGTGATCTTATGTGTGATGATCGGTACAGCCTACAACAGTGATTTTATGTGTGATGATCGGTACAGCCTACAACAATGATCTTATGTGTGATGATCGGTACAGCCTACAACAGTGATCATATGTGTGATGATCGGTACAGCCTACAACAGTGATCTTATGTGTGATGAGCGGTACAGCCTACAACAGTGATCTTATGTGTGATGATCGGTACAGCCTACAACAGTGATCTTATGTGTGATGATTGGTACAGCCTACAACAGTGATCTTATGTGTGATGATCGGTACAGCCTACAACAGTGATCATATGTGTGATGATTGGTACAGCCTACAACAGTGATCTAATGTGTGATGATCGGTACAGCCTACAACAGTGATCTTATGTGTGATGATCGGTACAGCCTACAACAGTGATCTTATGTGTGATGATTGGTACAGCCTACAACAGTGATCTTATGTGTGATGATCGGTACAGCCTACAACAGTGATCATATGTGTGATGATTGGTACAGCCTACAACAGTGATCTAATGTGTGATGATCGGTACAGCCTACAACAGTGATCTTATGTGTGATGATCGGTACAGCCTACAACAGTGATCTTATGTGTGATGATCGGTACAGCCTACAACAGTGATCATGTGTGATGATCGGTACAGCCTACAACAGTGATCTTATGTGTGATGATCGGTACAGCCTACAACAGTGATCTTATGTGTGATGATCGGTACAGCCTACAACAGTGATCTTACATGTATGTGTGATGATCGGTACAGCCTACAACAGTGATCTTATGTGTAATGATCGGTACAGCCTACAACAGTGATCTTATGTGTGATGCTAGCTCGAACCAACGGCAGAAACAATCTGAAAAGAGTTAATGATTAACATGTTACTAAAATGCATGCAGTATTGTTACGTGTAAAATAGTTACCCATAGCAGCTGTCTTACAAGTAAATTCATGTCTATTCCCAGTGCTTATATGTGATTATGTTAGTCAGGTCAACTGTTTCATGTGTGAGTCAAGAAGTTACCAATGGCAGAAATTTTACGTGTAAAGGTTTTGGGCGCCATCTGCAATACTTTACACATGAATAGTGATTTCACAATTTACAGCAATCTTGCATGAGAAGTGTTTATTTTATCTGACTGGAGTTTCGTGCCAACTTTTCACTTGATGAGGGCATGCCTTCAGGTACATGTATACTAGTGAAAGGCATCAGAATTCCCAAAGAAAATTAACCACGACCTTTGACAAGCTACGTCGTTAACCTTCTGACTTACAGACACAGTCTAACCAGCAAGAGCAGAATTCAAGTCTGGAACCTCAGTGCTTCCAAAAACATTTGGTGGTCATAATTAAGAACAAAGTAGCTTAACGCTTTGGCCAGATGAGAATACAACAGTTCTGCACTGTTGCACATGATGATTTTATCTTGGCAAAACAGATCTTCTTTCCAATGTAGCATATCTTTCTGTGTAACTTCTTTCACTATACAAAGCAAACAAAACTTAGATCAACAGCTTATAATGACATCAATCAAGTAATAACACAGAAAGCAATGCAATCTTTATTTGAATATCAGTCTGACCATCTGTTGACCTCAGTACACCGTTATTAATTCTCATTGCTAATATTTTTGGTACAGTCTTAAATTCTTTTTTTCAGGAAGACTGTAAAACATTGGATAGAAATGTCTTGCACTTTTTTCTTGGACAATATAGAATGCAACAGTACCGTAATTGTTTTTTTTTTGTCAAATGCATTTGAGGGAGCTACAACTGTATTAATCAGTAACATTTGTTTTTAGTCTACTACTCATTTATCAGGATGCTGGTTCTAGGAGCCACTAAACAGACACCAGAGCATGTGGCAAAAAAGGAACAATGTCAATTATTATGATGCAGGGCTTTCACGGTTACCATGGTAACCGAGACACATACATGTACCTAAGATTATGGAAAAATGGGTATGTGGATCTACTACATACTAAAAATACGCTGGATGAAAGTATAAATGATATGAATATGATATATAATTAGGAAAATAGATCAATAAATGTAAATGTAATTTATGTGACATCAGTCCAAGTTTATAAGTATATAAGGGCATGTAAATGTATATGTGTGAAACCAATTTCTTCCCCCACACAGAATTCTTGCAGGGCATCAAGATTATAAATTACTTTAGCTTTGAGCCACTCCAAACAAATTCAACCATCTTCCACCAACACAAGATCCAGAAACTTGACCCTGCCTCAAGTGAAAAGGCTTTATGCTGTTGGAGCATGTCTAAAGCATTTACACCCTGCACTGAGATACTGGTGGAGGCAGCACTTAGCAAGCCTCTGCCTGATCTGCCTGATCTCCTCAAACACTGTCAACACGTGACCATGCCAGATCAAGTCCATGGGCCACATTTAAATCACACTTAAGGCCATGTGAATGGAACACCCTCTAAGACTGAATGAATTTAATGAGAAAACAGCTTCTCATCCTGAAAATCACCTTCTGTGATGACAGCATCTCCAGTGTCCTTGGAAAGCACAAATGGACTCTTAATGTGCACCACAGAGTCAGGAGAGTGTTAGAGAAGAGAAGTGCTGTGCAACTCAAGCTTTCTGCTCTGCAAAACAATACAGACGCCAAAAAAGAATGGCAGCATCTAGAGTAGGTATACATCAGCTTGACACCTGGTTAATTACAAACCCTCACCCCTTACCTATAAGCCATTTCATTTGTGGTCTGTATAGGTCATATTAAAGAATAATCAGCTTGGCCAGAGCTAACAGTTAAATGTATGTGTAGAAGACAAACACAGCAGTGGGTTTCACAGCCATGAGCTATAACCACTGTGCCCTTTCCTGGTAAACTACAGAATCTAATTGACAAGTCTCTTAACCATCTGGTCACAGTTAACAAGGCATCAGTAACTGATATAAATCCCCTTGCTGACTACTGTCATTACATGTGTACATGTCACATATGTTTGTTGTGATATTTTTGTATTGTAAGTAGCAAATCTTCAAATCTGAGAGACCACATGTATACAGAGATCAATCTTATGCCCTTCAATTCACCGACCAACTTTTAATAAAGTACATATGATCTAAAAGGTCATTTTGTGCTTATTCAAAATGTGGTTTTCATGATTTTGTTGGATGATCCTGATCATGTTGAAGCATTATTAAAAAATGTCACTGGTTCTTTATAGTCACAAAACAATGGTCCTTCTGTTTTTTGGGTTGGTGGGTTGGGGAAGGGGGCATTTTATTCACGACAAGATTCAATGGGAAGTTCAATTAGCTTTCACATAAACTTGCACTACAGTATATGTTCATAAGTCATGATACAGACTTTATCAACTGACCTTGCTGCTGGCTCACTTGCCGCTCAGCACTGAGAGGTTACTGGTTAGTATGGTGTCATCATAATGTGACATGGTGGCGTGTCACATCTGGTGTCTTCGGCCTACTACTTTTGTGGCGAGGAAGATGTAGCATATGTACACACATAATGACCTGTTATCATCATATGGCTAAAAAATTAGTAAATATGATGTACTTAACAATATATGTATATACATACAATACATACTGATAATAGAACCAGTATAAAATTCAAACCTGATTTGTAACTTGTCATGATGAAGTTAAGTACCAATTAAGTTTCAATTCAATATGGTATTGCTGTATTGGTTTGGAAAAAAACCAGAAAAGTGTCAGTCCAAACACAGTTGTTTTGTTAAAAAAAAACTGACAAAACTCGAATTTGATCTGTAAATCATCACAGTGCAGCCATGCTCAAAAGATTATATATATTTTTATATATATATATATATATATATATATATATATATATATATATATATATATATACAGTACACAATTTAGGATAATTGGTTTTCATAAAGGATTCCAAAGGGTATCCAAATCGTATTATATTCTAATTTTACCACATATAAACAAATATTTTTGAATGTTCCTTTCCTTGCTTTTTCTTTCAGAGTACTTGGAGATGCTGGAATGTGAAGGTCACATCTATCTTCTTTTGCCTGAAAGCCTTGAACACACTGAGCTGGAAGCAGGAAAATCAAACGATGCCAATTTGACCAAAAACTACAGAATGATAGGAAATGGTGAACTGAAAGACTTAGCTGAGATTTTCACGCTGATACACCTCCGCTGATCACTGGTACATAAAGATGGCTTCCACCAAAATCCATCTTTGTATATAAGAGTATATAAGTATATAAGAGCAATTCTTCCACTTAATCAATGTTTCTGTACGTAAGAATGACCAGTTTCCAGCAAGTACTTGCCACATATTTTGTTAATCACTAAAGAATTGAAAAGGGCAGTTCTGGCGATGCTATACTAAAAGGCTCTTTGCTAATCCCTACTTGAGGGCTTGTGGATGTCCCGTGCTTTTCTTGTTTGTCAGATCCCAGAAAATGCAAATAAAACAGAGAATACCTGCTAGATGGCTGGGGCCTAGATTGGAGAAAAATGACCAAGCACAAAAGATTTTATTGAAATCACTAATGTAAACGGAGACATGACTTTGTTGTGTTTAATCCCGAGCTTTCACTACGATAAACAGGGCCGGTATCCTTGGCTCTGTGGAATGGTGATCTCTTGATCGTTCAGTTCGATTGATTTCCACAGCAAAACACTAGGGACTCGTCGCCCAGCAATTTGCTGTCTGCTAAAGCTTCTATCGTCTTCAGTTGCGTTCTCCCTCACAGGGATCAATACACCGTGTATACGTCGTCATTACCTTAATTACTAAACGCTCCCAAGATATGTGGATTAACATCTTAGTCGTGAGGCCCTTCCACAGCCAACCATCTTTGCTACGGTAATTTGTAAGCTTATCCAAGCTTCCTTCCTGACGCCCAGCAGATTGGAACAAATGAGACAGCCCAGTCATCAATATTCAATAATCTTTCAACCGGACTTTTGAAGACACCATTATGGAGTCCATCCTGAGAGCTATTTAGCACAAACATGGGTAAGACATAGTGAGATTGTGCCCCAAAACTTGCAACAAATGTGACCCTGGCATGAAGCACACATCTACGATCTCACCATATAACCAATTCCACTGGTACCAACGTACCGATGGAACTGCACCTGCTTTAATAAAAATCAATACAGGAACAAATAAAAATGCATTGAGTACTATGTATGTGTCATTTTAGATCAATGCAGTCTAAATTAACTATGTAATTGAACATGCAGACAGTCCTTCTACTATCAGAATATATACCCATTTGTTAGTCTATTCTCCAAGCTGGAGGCAAAAATCACTAGGGATGAAACAATAACAAAGTGCAAATGTACATTAGACTAATATTTATAATTTATATCCTTCTTCAATGTAAGCCAGATTAGCACCACACAGTGATAACCTGACAATCATGGACTCTGGTAAAAGTGGATATATGGATGATATGCATCTTCAAAGTCACAGATATTTACCACTCTGTGTTTAATGGTAATTGTATTCAATATCCCAATTAATTGGGTGTCTAAAACAGATAAAAGAACATAAAAAGGAAACAATGATTTCACGAAATAATTGATCTATAAAGTGTTATACGCCAAAAAACTATATACACGCTTGTGTGCACAATAATCAATAATACAATGAAGATAAATTTATTTGACCTACATTTCCTGCATGTATGCTTCACTGTAAAGAGGGCACTGAAACAACTAAACAAAAAACAAAAGTCCCAGTCGAAGGATCAGCAAATACACATACATCTATATAATCCAAATGGGCTGGGCAATCCTCCAAATAGCTTTGCCGTTTCTCATGTTACAGTCTTCAAAAGCTAAACTGTATCCCTACTAGAACTTGGATCTGCCCTAAAAATACAACATGATGATTCTAACTCACCGTTTTTGGCTTACGTTATGCCACGTCTCAGTTATCTCCCCTTAGGGAGTTTAATTTTATGACCTTGCACTACATGTAGGTCATGTCAACCAAGTGCAGGATCCTCATCACTCATAACATGCCGTCATTCAGCATGCCGCCACTGCCATAACAACACAGTCAAATCCTGGTGTGGCTCCAAATCACTAGTCCTTTTCATTTTGTTCAGCTCTTCTCATCAGGAGCAAAAATGCAACTATGTGTACATTATCTTTTTGTACATCAATCACCCCACCCTTCTCTTGAACAGACATAGGGGCTAACAAACAGCAGTTTGGTTGTTTTTCTAGTGTTGCTATTTTTATGTTTCATCTGCACCTCTGCATAATTAAACCTGGTCAAGTGAAATAATTCCTAATCATGAGCCTTTAACCTTTAATTTTATTACTGATGCTTTAAGTTTTCTATCAAATTTTATCCAGTTTACCCATTTTTCCCCTGGGCTCTGTCCGGTTTCCTTTTACCATAATGGTGCCAGTCATTGCATAAAGTGAAATATTCTTGAATTCAGCGTAAAACTCCACAGCTTAAACTTTGTAAATTCTTTATTGTCAGCTCGTAAAATTGCAATATCTCGAAAACTGGTAAAAGTAGAAAAAACAAAATTGTAGTTTTAATAAAGCAACTTTTAATGTTTTGTGCTGCATGGCCAGTTTAGCAGCCATTTTGAATTTTATTGGTAAGCTTAAAATATCTTGGCCACAAGGGCTGAAGCTATCCTCATTTTAAAGGGAATGGGCATGAACTTTGCAACGATGTGTTTTTTCTGTCTTTTCGTCTTGGCTATCAGCAGAATGCTGTGAACTGTATGCTAATCTTTAGTACTAGACCCATTGTAAACCATGACTGGCAGTCTAGGGTTCAAATCCAGGGCATTCCTTTCCATTTTTTACTTGTATTTTTCATTCTGATTTCTACTATTCAGCATACACTTCACATAGAGTGCGTGAGTTGATCCCCAGAATTGCTGTCCCCCAGAACTGGTATGTATGTAGCCCAACCACTGCTATCAGAGAGCAAAGTTTATTTTCTTTTCACAAGCCCCAATGGACATTATATCTGGCTGCCTATGGTTCAAATCCATTTAATTCCTGCCAATGTTTTTCTTTTTTTTTTTTTGCCCTGTTATCATGAACTTTACAGACATGAGCTACCAGAAGTGGTAAGAGACTAGTAGCTTTGCCTAACAATCACACATAACAAAACTGTAAAATGAACTTGAATGAATGACAGCTTGTTGAACATGATGAATCTGTTAGACTGTTCCCAGCTTCATAATTGACAGCAATTTTAGCATTAATTCTGTTACCGTCTTTCACATACAGTTTAGCCGAAAATTTCTAGCCCTAAAGTTTAACCCATTTGAGTTGCCAGCGTAGATGACAGGAGTATCCATTAATTTCCCCCCTGTACCAGGATAAATATAATGTTTTTAAAATAATTCCACAGTGAAAACAAAGCCTAGGTTAAATGTTACATACACTGCTGACAATAGAATGAGCAATATGATCAATATCACATCTGTAAAAGGTTCATTTCCAGACAATGAGCCAGGGAATGATATAAAGCCGACATCAAAGTTAGCTTTTCAAAACAAGCAATGCTTCAACCTAGATTTCTAGTCTTCATCATCTCGGCACAGCTTCTGGCTCACAGTTTCTGGCCTACTGCAGGTGACCCACACCTTTTGGCCTCCAGTTTCTGGCATACATTCTGTGGCCAACAGCCTCTGGTATAATACATGTGGCCCAGTTTCTAGCCTACTGCTGTGGCCTGAGACTCCTCGCCTACTGCCTGTGGCCCAGAGTTTTGGCCTCTTCCCTGTGCCCCCAAGCTTCTAGACTACTGCCTGTGGCCCACAATGTCTGGTGTACTACCTTTGGCCCAAAGCTTCCGCTCTACTGCCTCTGGCCCACAGTGTTTGGTGTGCTACCTTTGCCTCAAAGCTTCTGGTCTACTACCTGTGGCACAAAGCTTCTGGCCTACTGCCTGTGGCCCCTCTATCTGGTGTACTACCTGTGGTCAAAAGCTTCTGGTCTACTACCTGTGGCTCAAAGCTTCTGGCCTGCTACCAGTGGCCCAAAGTACCTCTTGTAGGCTACTGCCTGTGGCACACAGTGTCTGGTGTACTACCTGTGGCTCAACCTGTACATCTACAGCTTCAAGCCCAAAGCTTCTGCTCCTACCTTGGACAACATCTGGGTCATCCACAGGTATATATTTAGGACACAACTACAGTGTAGTTATTGGATTATGGTTTTACTGTGTAAAGAGTATTAGACTTATGCAATGGTGGCCAGTGTTATAGTGCAAGGAAACTGGGATTGGAAAAATCATGATTATCCACAGGTTGTTGCCAGGCAGTGTAGTTATGAAACTGCATGTATGTACATATTTTTTAATCTAGACTGGACAAACTATAAATTCACAAGTTCTCTAGAACAAAATAATATTATAGCATGTAAGTGTAAAATAGTAATACTGTAGGTTTAAAATATCATCGTAAGCATAAAACAATCATTCTGTAAGTATAAAAATATATTATCAAAAGTGTAAAATAATACTGTAAGTGTAAAAAATATTATTGTAAGTATAAAATAACAATACTCTAAGTTTAAAATAATGTTATTTTTTAAAAATAAATGTAAAAGTACTGATGGAGCAACACTTACAAATTTGGTCCATGCATCATTTTTTTAGCAAAGTTTTTGTCTGACTGCACACTTAACTATTTTTGAAATACCTGCTAATTCATGTAAAAAAATGGTCCTTTCAACTCAATGTACAAGTCCACAAATTAAATTACAAAAAATGTAGGGATTTACCAACACTGCAGCTAAATAACGTTTACTAACATTGTTCCTACTGATGCGCTTTACAAAACAGTAGAGACTTTGGATGTCTTTCCTGAAAGTTATAATACCAGTAATATTCAGCTTCACACATCTAAGGTGTATGTCTCTGACAGGTCAACTGGACTTATATTAGCAAAGTATCTTTTAGTCACCATGTGTTTAACCAAACAGAAACAGTGAATTGGCATGTACTACTGTTTTTATTAGGTTTGCCAATTTTCTTAGAAATATTTGTAATGTGTCTCTCTAATATAGCATTACAGAGTTTTCAGTATGTTCTTAGAGAAGACTAGATAATGTATTTCTACTTCTGGAGCTAGACCTGAACATGTAATGGTTATTTCTACATGTAAATCAATAATCTGAGCACGTACAAGTATGCGTTAGTCTTAATTAAGTATTGTTACATTATAACTAACATATGTTCATGTATCTCACTCATTCACATCTGAACAATGCTGTAGTGTCATAGGCTAAGCATTAAAAGTTATCTCCCATGTATAACGACTATATGACATCAAGAGTTGCCTCCCATGTGAAGTCTAGGATTGCAGTTTTTCCAGGCCATGAATGCAAATACCACTAAAACCTTATGATTTTCACTTGCTCATCTGGGATTTGAGTTTTAATTCCAAATCAAGCAGCACCTATAACTTTACAGCTAGCATTCTTTGTACAGTATTCTAAGCATATCAAGGTGGCAGCATATCACTGTCTGTGAGTGCCTGGTTTCATCAACC
>NC_088302.1:48027045-48137045 GCF_032854445.1 Liolophura sinensis | reverse complement strand
AAACGATTGGGATAGAGCCGGTAATCACTTACAAGATTGAAACACATCCTCTAGCCTGTCATCGTCGGCTAGAAGCAATTGGACTTAAATCACCGCCTTTGTACAATCTTTACAATCAGTTGGCAAAAATTTGGATATTGTTGTCTGCACATTAGAGCAAATATTTCATCAACGTCGCTCTAAGATTGTTAGTGTTCGTTACTGACGTGAAGCAGAGCGCCGGTTCGTCTACTTTAGCATGTTATTACAGGCATGTCCTAAAGACCAGGGTCTTTGTACTCGACAGACCCCCTCTTCACTCTAAGTATCTTTACCGAGAAATAATTTGAAAAATTACAGGGCTTATATCCCAGTTACCACTGATTATAATTGACCTTTACTGCGTTGATTACACGGTAGGACACACCACGGATCCGAGAAAGTCGACAAGACTTGGTCCTCACTGACGTCCGCGTTCACGAAATGTACAGTTCTGAACAACGGAGCCAGTGACACCAGGCTAATTTTATTGACCACTCAACACCTCGTTTTTGTTTAACACAAGAATGACGAATGGCACATGACTATGACAGAAGTGTAGTTTTTTTAACAAAGGTTTGGGATAAAATCAATTCACCACTTCAGAATGAATATTAACAACTCATCCTTGGTAACAACGTTGTTTTAAATAAATGCTAATATACAGTCACATAAAAGAAACGTGTCAATATCTCGGTTTTCTTTTGAGATGTTTGCACATTATTAAATAAAACTAAACGAACTTACTTGGATTTTTAAAAAGAAAAGAACAAAAACAACAGATCGCCATTTGTCAAATATGGTAAAAAGTAATTGTATTTATTTATTTGATTGGTGTTTTACGCCGTACTTAAGACTATTTCACTTATACGACGGCGGCCAGCATTATGGTGGGAGGAAACCGGGCACAGCCCGGGGGAAACCCACGACCATCCGCAGGTTGCTACCAGATCTTCTCACTTACGGCCGGAGAGGAAGCCTGCATGAGCTGGACTTGAACTCACAGCGACTGCATCGTTGAGAGGCTGCTGGGTCGTTACGCTGCGCTAGCGCGCTAACCAACTGAGCCACGGATGCCCCGTAAAAGTAATTGTACAACTCACAACGGTTTATATACACTTACCACAAGCACTCCCCGTACATAATTTCTATAGATGTCTTCACGTTGGTTTGTCACAGAGAAAGACATTAACATATCAACATAACAGCAAGGAGAGTATATTTGATTTGATTTCATTTGATTTGATCAGAATGCTTCACTATTTCTGTGATTTCGTTGACACAGGGATGTCGTCTCTCGATGAGTTTAGGTTTCTATGACCGTGACGACGATTAGTCTGAAGATACAATATGAATGGTATAGTTACATAAAAGAAACATGTACATAAGCCTACTCAGGTGGGGCCTCTTTTTTTTAGTAGATGAGTGCCTCACGTATATACCTTCATGGAATTAAGGTACAGGCGTAGTAAACAAAAAAATGCTATTGCTAATTACCACAAAAATAATAAAAATTTAAAAAAAAAAATAATAAAAATGATCAGACAGAAAGCATGGACATATAGCATATGTTTAGCGATGCATCCATAATGAAATCATGCACTACGGTATAGTATATTGCGCTCATATACTATTTTATTTTAAGCTGTTTATGGAATAGAAACACCTTCTAAATAAGTACATGAAAACACGAAAAGGATTTTTGCTTAGTGCAAAAAAGTGCAAGATATGCATCCTGCCATTTTCATAGATGTTAATTATTTGTATGCATGGTTCAAGCTATACTTGGTATCTATTTATTTTTTTGTGTGATATGAATTATGCCTTTGTTTATTTATAAGTACGCATGGAGGGATCTTTTTTCTATGTCCTTGTAAGTTTTTTTGTGTGTGTTTTGTTACTATAGAGTAGAGCAGAAGCCATGGAATTTCATCAAGAAACACGGTTATATAAATACGAAGTCACCAGGACAGAGTTACATGAATAGGTCGTAAAGAGCAATGATTGGTAAGTTTTCCATTTTGACGTAACGTGTTACGAAGCGTTTGAGGACGACGTACATGCACAGTCATTCGCTTGTTTCTGGTTTAAAAAAAGAACCAAAAATAAAGACGGGCAATAAAATCTCTTAAAAACTATCAGTTCTTAAAGAAAAGAGTCTTCTTAAGGCTTTTTATTTTCAGCTAAAGTCTGATCATTTCTGCTGTCTATTCAATTTTGTTCAAGTTGACATCAATTTGGCTGGAGTTTTGTGCCAGAGTTGTCGTCGCATATCGACAACGCGCTCGCACCTTTCTCTGCTGTAATCAAGTTAAGCCCAGCGCTCAGTCCTACTTCACATAGACTAATTACGTTTGTGACGGGCGAAACGAGCATTTTAGATAGAGACCAAGGAGGTAGCGATGAACGATCGTGAACGAAATTCAATTAGGAAAATTAAACAAGAGACACCTCGGTGTCGGGGGAATTTCTCCGGGTATTTTGTACAGTTTGAATCCTGTGTGCTAAATATTGTCTGTTTGTCCAAGAGTTTTTCCCCGCAAACTAGCCTGGACATAAATATTAAAGAGTGAAGGTGTCAAAAGACGGGAACAGACATGCGCAGTTCAGTTTCCTTACAAAACTGCTCACATACGCCTAACAAAGTTAGCAAGCTCTTGCAAAAGAATTTGTCTTTATTGAATATTGGTTTATTCATTTATTTACGTTATTAGTTCGTTAAATATTCAGTTGGTGATATCAGCCGCCTGCTTATAATGTAACAACTTACACAGACAAAATGCGATACGCGCATAATCTGCGAATAATGTCGGTCTATATTCACTTAGCATTATCTCCTTGTGAATAATGCCGGTCCATATTCACTGAACATTATCTCCTTTTAAATGTGTCGCTGAAAATCAAATATCAAACTTGCATAAGTTTTTTTTTATTTTTTATTAACTTAGTAACATTTTATCGAGTTTATTTAAACAAAATCTGCATTGAAATTCGAAATGTGTAAATAGGTTAAATGTATTATGTATATTTATACGTTTTCGTGGGTTAAGTCGTATTAGATTTGATAACAGTATAATACATAGATTTTTAAGTTTCAAAAAGACCGTAGTGCATTAAACCATATTCTTCTTTGAAAAAATCAATCAAATTATTGGTTTTACTCTGTCATTATATATAATGGACGGATGGAGTCGCTAGTGAGTTAACCCTTGCACAGTTATTGGAATTAACCTGCAGTAATATGTCAACTTTTGGCTTACTTGTGTGACATTTCTTTGATTAAGTTCGTGTTTTTTAAAGAGAAGATAAGTTGATGGTTTGTTAATGCGCACGTCCCATGTCAACGTTAGGACCTGATTTCCGCCCTTCGCTTCGACATCCGCGAGAGAATAATTGAGCCTGTATCACTTTGTCTCCGTGACGAGGTTCTGTTTTTGTATAGACGTTTAAAACAGGCGTTTGTGTCGAAGTGAACTCCGTTTAAGTGAAGTTTAACGACATAATAGTTCCTTGACATGGAATAGATCTGGGAAGGTGAAGAAGCGAAGAGAGGGTCTGACAACACGGCATTTCCGCGGGGCCAAAAGCTGGCTAAAAACCGACACTTACACATGAGGAGTTTCCGTAATTGGCCCTTGTGTCTGTCAAGCTATGGTCATCAATCCGACCCAAGTACGGGCCGCTGACACCCCGCCTCTCCTCAGAAGAAACAACAACTAAAGAGGTGATAAAGCTCCCGTAAGAAAGCCAGAGCGGCACAATAGGAAACGCTCCGCCTTTTCCGAACAGTCCGGAGAATGAGTTCATCTTGAAATACTAGGTTGTCAGTATTAGAAACTTCAGGGTAATCAAAAGCGGGGAGTTATTATAAGCTAAACCTATAGAACAAAAGTTTCAAAGAACACCATGTTTAACATATGAACCTATATACTCATATGTTGTGAAGACATTTTATCCATATTATATGTTATATAATATGTAAGTACAGTGGACATGGGATTATATATGATGCAAAAACTGACCAGTGAGGCAGAGAGATCGAATCCTGCATTGGCTGGTATACGGGTATGGCCTAAAATCGAGACATTTGTAAGGCACACTAGCACATGGTCAGCTGAATTTATTTATTTATTTAGGCCATGATCAGTTGAAGGCCTACCGGTATATACTCCAGCTTGCTTCTTAATTCAAGGTAAAAAGTGAAGAGTAAAACTTATATCTTCCAGGTGCAAAACGCTGATTTGTTCATCGGGCAGGTAATGTGCTCAGGTAGTTTTACATGTAAAACGACCGTCAGTATTATCAAGCAGTGTGTTAATTAGATTAATCAGCTCTATACGCGAAAATTCCCTAAAAAAAATGATCTCCCTGATCTCGCTATATAGAAGAGCGCCAGATAAAATCTTCACACGCCACAGGTTGTAATTACACTTCACTGATTGGCAGATAGGCAGGTATAATATTCTTACCTGAGACGCAGAAGAGTTACATGGCAGCCACGTGCAAACACAGCCCGACAGTGGTTCGTGAGGGAGCTTGGGGGCAGCACGAGAGGCGGATTAAGCTCACGGCTTATAACTACACCTGTATCTAATCCGTTTGCCCGAATCAATCAGGCTTAATCCAGCAAGGCACAATTAATACATTGAGCATGGGGATTAATTTTACAATTCCTACAGCCCTAGACAAAAGCTTACTGGTTCCGAGCTCACAGAAATAATAGTCGTTTTTATAGGTCGTTGCTAATTCCCCTGTGCTTAAGCTTTGGCGGACTAAGCTGTGGATAACTTGTCGTTATCAATGGATCAGCAATTTGCTATACGAAATTTCTTTCTCATAACATCCACATCATATTTTCTCTGCATCATGCAGGATGGAGTAATGATTTAATCCAATATGTGGGAGCTTACCAGTAGAGAACATAAACCCCTTTATCAGATATGCTGAAACGAGTGCCATGCAGAAATGAGGGCAGCACCTCTGCTTCAATATCCTGACACTGGCTGCCTTGGAGTCTAAGTGCCAAGTCCGACATTCGTATGCCACTTGGAAACCATATATGAAGGTATATTCCAATTAAGCTGATAATCGCAAGATCCAGTTCCAAAACAATCCAAAACACCAGTTCCCAAAAGAGTATGAACGAAAACCTATTTTAATGGTAAATATATAGTTTGTAACATATACGGCAATAGTACTCATCAGTTATCAAGAATTAAGCCGACAGAGTAAAAACTCATCACCATTACCAGTGACGTTGCAAAACTTGTGTACTATTTCACACACGGAAAGTATGCAGGCAAAATCATACATCAAAGAGTATATACCTTGAAGATGACTTATCTGAAGGGGATCGGCTGTTTAAACAAGCTGTTTCATTTCATTATTTTGTGTATTTCGATTCTGCTCAATCTACCGTTGTTCAAACCCCACCCCACCCCCTCCCCACAGCCGTGAAAGACGTTTTCTTTTTTATTTACGGACGAAAAAAATTATAGTGTATAATATAATACCGGACCCTTCGCCAATTAGATGGAATCCAGATCCAGCAGCTTTGGATGAGGCTTTAAGTCAGGGGGTTTGTCAGGTACTTAGAGAAGATTGGTGTTTTCCTCCGGGTGCTAAAGTTACCTCGACCCATAATCCTGACCCCCATAATGTAAGTGAAACACGCTTGAGCACGGCGTGAAGCACCAACCAAGAAATAAATAATTAAAATAACACTTCGTATAGGAAGTGTTAAAACTGTAAAATTCTTTTCTATAAATGTTTTTGTTATAAATCTGTCTTGTGATTGATAGACTGTGTTTATTTCAGAAACGAATATTATATATAGAAAATCAAACACATCAAAGAATAATGGTATACAGAAGAGAAGGCCACCGCGACAGAGTGGCTATATCGGTATTACAATAACAGGCAAGATTAGATATTGACAGTGCAATATTTGAGACAGTTTAGCCTGAAGATGAGAACGCATCAACAGATCGCTGTGAATTAAATAAGAGAGTGTTTTGATATACTGCCTCACAGACTAACATTTAAGACTTCTCGTATGCTCATGCATGGAGTTGCAGTAATATGTATACATTGCAAATGTGGTTTTTGTATGTTGAAAAAGATTTCCCTTGGCGTATAGGAGATTGATCTATAATATTGATGGGTCAGGAATAATTATTGACGGTACTGCCCTCTGTTGTAAGCTTGGCTGAACTCGGACACTCCCACATGAATTATCTTTATTCCAACCACCTTAATAATACCTGCGATTTTCTTTCACCGAGTAGACGTTTCACACTTGAATTAGTTACACTTTCTCTTTCATACGCTCCTTAATTTTCCGGCGTTTTGTAACAGAGCGGTGAATAATAAGGTTGGCGTAGCGTATGACCGCAGAATGGGCGGACGATCATGATCCCCTCGGGGCGCTCTGCGCTTACTCTAGCCTCTAACGCATGGGTGCTCCTGGGAACAGTCTCGGAGCTGTTCCGATGAAATCATACCCTCGGCAAACCAACAATTATACACAATCTCGGCCGACAAAGCTCCTGTCATGACATACAGAGCTGTGTCGTGTGCGACATGCGCTTGGTTCCGTACTAAAGTTAGCAACGAACAACGTATGTTCTCCTGGCGATTTAACCAGGCCTCGGTGTTGCAAACGGCTGGTCGAGAAACTCTGAATCAAAATCGATTGCGCAGGTTAGCGAAGGATAAGAAATTAGCTCTATAATGATAATTAAAGAGCTCTGTCTAATCGACATCATTCACAGTGGGATGGCATTGTTTTCATTTGTGGTCGTCTTAATAAAAGGCAAGATGATCGAGACCTGTTATTGGGAGCTATTTAAATTAATCTAACAAATCTAAGGAACAGACTTGTCATACTCAGAACATTTTATTGTAATTACAACTGCTTTTTATGATCTGAAGATACACGTAAACATTCTAACAATCACAATGAAAACACAGGTCATATTCTGTCAATCGCATACGCCCCCACAAAATCACAGGTTATATTCTGTCAATCGCACAGGCCCCATCAACAAAGTCACAGTTTATATATCTGCCATTCACATACACCCCATCAACCAAGTCAGAGAGTAATGTAAACTCCAAACTTACTTTGGACGATATGTTTAGTATTTAGCATCTTCCGGTCTACGTATATGGTTAGAGGGAACAATTTATTTGATTTATTTATTTGGTGTTTTACGCCGTACGTAATATTTCACTTATATGATGGCAGCCAGCATTATGGTGGGAGGAAACCGGGCAGAGCCCGGGGGAAACCCACGAACATCCGCAGGTTAGAGGAAACAAGACAGTCCTGGTAAAAGTGTGGTTAAAGGGAAAAAATTAAATTACTGGTCTGGCCACATTATGTAAATAGTGCACGTACAAGCCTGTCCTATTTCTTTCATACCATTTCATGTACGATCCGTGCAAGATGTGTATATTATAGTATACATTTTTACATAATCTTGTGTTAACTACAAGGCGTAATAAAGTTCAACGTGGACTAAATCCAGTGTACCTACACTGAGGTTAAACTGATGTGGACAACATCAGCTGTATTTTGGTAACATAACAGGAAATGAGTCCACGATTTCGCACTTTATTCGAACGCTTTAGCACGAAATGCCGTTATGAAATCTCTCGCTTTCCGCTGCAGATCGTTATATAAATTCAAACCAACACTATATAATTTAATTTTTATTAATGTTTTGTTTTCTAAATTGTTTCGTTAATAGAGATGTCACTTTTCCTTTTGTACATAAACACACCTGTCCATAAAATGCCATCGTCATGTTTCAGATATTTTGTTGATGTTTTTTTTTTGTGTGTGTGTGTGGGGGGGGGGGGGGGTAACGGTTTGTGTGTGAAAGAGCAAAATATAAATAAACTGTCTCCATGGACAATTTTACTAACTTTAATTTTCTTCAGCTAGATATGAAATTTGCACAAAACTGGACAAAGGATCAGATTCTATACGGAATTAGACTTAACTGTGTCCACATGTGTCCTCTGTACTCTTCACTCAAGCAGGGGGCATTGAGATATTCATGAGTTTTTATTTTGAAAATACAATGTGAAAAACATATTACAATACATATTTCTTGGATTTACTTACACATTATTACAACTTAATTCTTCAAAATATATTAAAACGAAGTATGGTTCGAATTTCTCTAGTCTTAAAAACTGAATTTTGGTGAAAGATAATGTCTGTCTTTCTGTCTGTCTGTCTGTCTGTCTGTCTGACTGACTGACTGACTGACTGCGGTTTAACATACTTAGCTGTGTTTACATGTCCTGACTGACTGCGGTTTAACATACTTAGCTGTGTTTACATGTCCTGATCAAATGTGATGTCACACTCAACATTTCTATTGTGAAAGATATTTTTTTATGGGTTTTTTTTTTAAATATGATTTTAAAGTTGAATTTGCTTGAAATGGCAGTATAGGTTGTGAAGAAAAAGACTAGAATGTGTTATACATTGTTTCGTAATAGTCCTGTCACAGCACTATGAGGAGGTTGTTTCTCACTACATTTTGTGCCATTTTTAACAATCGCTTCAAAACTACCCGCTTCAGATCTGATTTTTGTGTGAAAATTAATGGCTTGACTTTGCCTACGTACCAAAACGTTTGTAACTGTCCTATTCCTGTCCAGCACTATTCCGCTGGACAAGCGATACGGCAAGTCATTTTAAGCATTTATACATAAAGACAATGTACGCGGATCTATTTAGTTTATATGCAGATCACAAACAGTCGTACAAGAGTAACGCGGGATACAACTTTTTAGAGAGTAATGGGTGACATAGTATAGGTTCCTAGAGAGTAACGCGTGGTATAGTACCGTTATACAGCTTGTAACGCATGATACAGTTTACAGCTTCGTGGAGAGTAACACGTGATATAGAACCGCTATACAGCTTTGTAGAGAGTAACACGTGGCATACTGGTAGCACCGCTATACAGCTTTGTAGAGAATAAAGTGTGATATAGTAACGCTATACAGCTTTTTATAGAGAGCATCGCGTGATCATTTTGTACCGCTACACAGCTTTGTAGAGAGTAACGCGTGATACAGTATACAGCTTCGTGGAGAGTAACACGTGATACATTACAGAGCTTCGTAGTGTAGCGGGAATTTCTTCTAGTCGTTGCCACTGTTCAAGTATAGTGCGATTTGTTTTTATTTTACTCTGAAAGTCTATGGTGAGTAGCAGTTCTCGTTAACTCATTCACCCATAGGTAGCGCCTTCTGAATTTTGGTACAAACCATGGAATGATGTAAACATTTAAACCAAAACTTGTGGAGGCACCACTACATAAATTTGAGTTTAAGGTAGATTCCACTCTTTCTTATTTAAATAATCCGGCTTCCATATTCAACACCGAATAAAAACCATGAATTCCAGTGGGTAAATAAATATGAATTGATGAAGTCCCAGACAGATTGTTCAGTTCAACAATAAACAACAACAGTTTTATTTCCCCTATGTAGAAGGACGTTGATGATAAAGATGTGATGCTGTTTCTAATTCATCAAAACACAGCACTATATTATGGTGTACTTATTACCCCAGAAGCTCCTCAGTTCCTGATACTTCACCTGGTATCTCCAAAGGCTCTATCCACACTAACGTTTAAACACCGCCGAAACTTCCTCTAGAAAGATTCTACACTGGCCGATCCCATCAACGTATTCCCCGTGGATCCTAGTGCGTTTGCACTCTACCGAAATTCCACTAGAGATTCTAGCCTACACCGGATACACTTCCTAGTGCATCTGCACTCGGGAACTGCAGCTGTCACTGACAACAGAATGGTTCTGCTGAACAAGGGCTACACCTAATGGCATCCAACTTTATGAAGTCACCGAAACGGTTTGGCACCACTTGTTCAACACTTTATGGTAGTTCTTTTTACTGAGTTACTAGATTATTTATTGTATTTTGACCTTTGCACAGGTACATACCTATGGGCGTTAGCGCTGCAGAGCTGTGATTACGTATACTATCACAGCCCTGTCTACTGCAGGGCACCAAATACTTTATCTGTCTGTAGCCACAGTCGTCTGAACTATCAATTCCAGGCAGGTGTTCCCATGTGTCATCGCTAGTAAGCCCACACAAGCATGAAACTATAGTGGGAACTGGATAAATTCCAACTCCAACCATCGTGGTTGAATGCATACTCCTCCCAGCCCATACAAGGGAGATAACTACTGACACTTCTCACTTATTTTGTACTTGTTTAACCTTTTCTTCAATTTTGTTTAATTTATACGAGAAATGTTTTTTGTGATCAATGTTGATTATGAATTCTCTAACTTGTCTTAATGTGGCAGTGGTAATTGTATACATGATTCCCCTGTGAGGCGTATGTATTTAAACATGGCGGTTGGAGTTGGAATTTATCCAGTTTTCACTATAGTTTCATGCTTGTGTGGGTTTACTAGTGATGACACATGGGAACACCTACCTGGAATTGATAGTTCAGACGACTGTGGCTACAGACAGACAAAGTATTTGGTGCCCTGCAGTAGAATACTGAAGCCAGCTAGGGAAGTATAGAGGTGTTCAAGGTAAGATTATGGAACAAGATAGGGCTGTGATAGTATAAGTAATCACAGGTCCACAGAGCTAGTATAGTGTGTACTGCTCGGGCGGAGCCTAGGTTCAGAATCCAGCAAGTTGATTGACTAACCAGCAAAATAACTGCACGCCAGTTACAAACCTGTTATTCACTGTTATTGACGTGGAAAATAAGTTTTTCCCTCCAAACGTTTAAAACTTCTCAAGTAATGTCAGACTTAAAAAACAACAATTAACATCAGCAAAAGTCGTAATAATTCCTTTTATCCATGGCGTTAATTAAAAATCTTATCTCACATCTAGAAGAGTCGATGTATGCATAAAAATTACTAAATGCATGAAACCAGTTTACGCGCAAAATGGCTGGCACAATAAAATGGGGAGCCTTATCTTCAAGAGTAAACTTTACGAAAAATGCATATTACAACGATGCCATCTTGAAAAAGTACTGCTATCAAACACTTCCTAGAGTATATCTACCACGTACTCAACCATATTTTATCAAATGTAACGCTTACATTTCAAGGAAAGCTTTCCCAAAACAAAAGTTTACAACCGAAGAAGATATTACAACAACAACGTAATGCAAATTTCTCCAATTGCCGTCGCTGATATAACCACACAAATCCTACTCTAAATCATTACTACGTAAGAATCGCCAGTCACTACTCCATACCAATCTCAAAATACCTTCAAATACGAATGAGAACTAACAACAAAATCCTTTTCTCAAGGAATGACCTAATAAAAACTCAGCCAGTGTTACTGTTTAAAACGTCAAAAAACATAAAAACATAAACGTAAAATTATTATCTTTTAAACAGCAAGTCACTATAATAATCTACATTCATAGAGAAAAATATTACTCACAAGAAACCAGATCTCTTGTAACTGTAGCAACAACTATTAAACGTCAAACACTACATTGACATTATCAATCAATCAAAAATGTAGCTACGCCCATATATACACAAAAAGGGTGGGTAATAAGCAATCACAATGATTGAAATATACTCATACCCAGAATTAAGTCTGCCATAACGAGTCCAGTTCTGACTAAAAGTCATATTCAGTCATGGTATCAGTCCGAGATGTTACGTAAATATATCAATGAAAGTTCACTGTTTGCTGTCCATAAAAATGTTCCTGAAATAATGAGTTTAATTATATCTTACTGTCTTATGATGTTATTACTCCCTATGTATTTGAAGGTATGTTAAATTTGTCACAACAGCGATTAACGGGTGATATAGTATACAACTTCGTACGGAGTAACGGATGACACACTGTACAGATCCGTAGAGAGTATAAACGCGTCGTACAGTATACAGTTTCGTAGAGAGTAAAGGGTGATACAGTATACAGCTTCGAAGAGAGCAACGGTGACATAGTATCAGTTCCTAAGAGTAACATGTGATACAGTACAGCTATACAGCTTTGTAGAGGTTAATACAGTTTCGTGGAGAGTAACAAATACAGTGTACAAATTGGTAGAGAGTAATGGGTGATACAGTAGACAATTTCGTAGAGAGTAGGGGGTGATGCAGTATATGGTTCCTTAGAGAAAGCAGCGCTTGATGCAGTACACATCTTCGTAGAGATAACGCCTGATACAATATACAACTTCGTAGAGAGTAACGCCTAATACTGTATACAGCTTTGTATAGAGTAACGGGTGAAACAGCATACAGCGTCGTACATATTAAAGGGTGATGCAGTATTCAGATCCATAGAGATAACGCGTGATACTGTATACAGCTTGGTACATAGTAATGGTGACATAGTATTGGTTCCTAAAGAGTAAGGCGTGATATAGTACCGGTATACAGCTTTGTATAGAGTAACGCATGATACAGTACACAGATCCGTAGAGAGTAACGCGTAATACTGTACAGAGCTTCGTAGAGAATAACGGGTGATGCAGTGCACAGTTTCGTAGAGAGGGTAGTTCTTGATGCAGTACACATCTTCTTAGAAATAACGCATGATACAACATACAGCTTTGTAGAGAGCAACGCGTAATACAGTATAAAGCTTCATGTATAGAGGGATATGTGTTCTTATAAAAACTAGGAACTAGGAGACAATTAAATACATTGAGCTCGCTTGAACTTTCTGATCTGGATTATGTTGTTTATATGTTGTTTATCTTGTTTATTTCTTGAGCTACACAATCACTTGTGAACAAAACATTACACATTTGCTTTTGGCAGGATAGGCTGTAAGTATATATTTACCAGCTGTATGGTCTACTTGTTGTGAGCAAAACATTTTGGCAAACATTGGGAAAACTGTTTCAAAAACAACGACAAAGCCGGGCGTTATGATTAACACTGACAACTGACGAGTGTTAATAGGATTGGACCGAATGTCAATCGCTTCAGGCACGACTCCTGTTGGAAAAGAGAGGGATTCTAAAGGGATAAGCGGATTATAGAAATATCAGATGGATAGGTAGGCAATTAGCCAAACTTCCAATTAATTGTAGGGCTACTTATACACTGTGATAGGATTTAGTTTATAGAACAAGATCATATTGATTGTTGGATTCACGGGAGAAAGTTCCTGTGTAAGGTTTATACCGTTATATCCGCCGTTCACCTTCACCTGGGCATTGTGTATGTATTCCTTATATGTACACCCACGGGTGTACCTACTGTAATTCACACACAAAAGCACTCTGTATATTTAGGTGTACCGTTGATTCTCAGGTGTTTCAAATACTCCTGTCTTAATGTATCTCTGTATCTAGATATGCATGGATGGCTGGCCCGCGTTTGTGTCACATAATTTTGATACCTGTATGTCGGTAACGTGTATTTCTGTTTCTATTGACCTATGTACCCGGGTTTTGTCTCCTGACGCTGATACCTGTATGTCTGTTATCCGTACATGTATATCTGTAGACCTGTGTACCCGGATGTTGTCCTGTGGTGCTGATACCTGTATGGCTGTAGTGTTTACATCTGTATCTATAAACCTGTTTTTGTCCCGTGATGCTGACACCTGTGTATCTGTAGTTTTCACATCTGTATCTATAGACCTGTTTACACGGGTTTTGTCCCGAGATGCTGATACCTGTTTGTCTGTAGTCTGCACATCTGTATCTATAAACCTGTGTACGCGGGTTTTATTCCGAGATGTTGATACCCGTGTGTCTGTAGTCTGCATCTCTGTATCTATAGATCTGTGTTCCCAGGTTTTCTCCCATGATGTTTATACCTGTACGTCCGTAGTCTATATATATGTATCTATAGACCTGTGTATCAGGGTTTTATCCCGTCATGATGATACCTGTACATCTGTAGTCTATATATCTGTATCAATAGACCTGTATACTCGGATTTTCTCCCGTGATGCTGATACCTGTACGTCTGTAGTCTGTGTATATGTATCTATAGACCTGTGTATCCGGGATTTGTCCGTGATGTTGATAACTGTGTGTCTTTTCTCTGTATATATGTTTTTATAGACTGGTGTACGTATATTTTGTCACATGATCCTGATAACTGTATGTCTGTAGCCTGCAGATGTGTATCTATAGACCTGTGTACCAAGGTTTTATCCCGTGATGCTGATACCTATGTGTCTGAAAAATCCGGGTTTTGTCCCGTGACGCTGATACCTGCAAGACTATTATCTGTAGTCTGTATATTTGTGTCAATACAGCTGTGTACCAGATCCACACCCCCCCCCACCCCCCCCTCGCAATATGTTTATCTGTCGGTAGCCTGTATATCTGTGTTTGTAGTAGTGTCTACCCCATCATGCTTGTCTGTGCACTGTATATCTGTATCCATGGAGATGTGTACCTTGTTTTTCCTCCTACCGTATCTGTCTGTAGTCTGTTTACGTATATCTGTACACCTGGGATGCCGATGAAAATAAAACGGCTTGTGACAGGATAATTCTAATTATTTATATCAGAAAAGGTTACAACTATAAACAGCGATCGCTGAACGATAGAATTGATGTGGCTGGGCGATTATGTGCCTGTGTACCTGTGTTTAACATCTTCTACAGCTGTTAGATGCCCATGGCTCAAAAGAATATATACATCGGCCCTTTCCATCATTCGCCATTTTGAATCATATATTTATAAAATAATGCGGGAGCCTCTGTGGCAGAGGGGTTAGCACGCCAGCGCGGCGCAATGATCTTCGAGTCTCTCACCAATGCGGTACAGCTAATGCTGGCTTCCTCTGGGATTGTACAGGGGAAGATCTGCCAGCAGCCTGCGGATGATCGTGGGGTTCCCTCGAGCTCTGATAGGTTTCCTCCCACCATAATGCTGGACGCTGTCATATAAGTGAAATATTCTTGAATGCGGGGTAAACACCAATCAAATAAATAAATAAAACAGTGGCTTTAATATTGCTAACCATTCATTGTTTTGAGCTACAAATAAAGGTACGCCTATCAATCTGCAGAATAAATCAACAGAACAAATACAAATATGCCTATATACAAGCCTATTATACTTACAAATAGACCTATACATACGCCAATTGTAGTTGCAGATGCCTACATACATGCCTATTATAGTTACATTCAGTGTGTATCCCACGTGATATGGTGTGGGACATATACACAGAACATTCACACCCATCCACACACACTCCTCTTCATTTAACTTCCTATCCCGCTTTTCCTTGTATATACCCATCCAGAACCAAATCCTGAGCATATGATTCTGTTTGTCCTTTCAGTCAACCTCATCAGATTCAGCCCGTCTTATCATTTTTTTGCCTCAGTGGAAAGTCAGGGTGATGTCTGGCGGTGAGCCCCGGCGGGAGTAGTCACAATTACCCCAAATTAGTTTACTCAGCACACAGGCTGTAATTGAACCAGCCTTAATTAAATTTCGATTCTACTGAGGTGGGGCTTCGAGCAGTAAGTGACGCGATGCTGCGAGCGCTAATACGATTAGAGAAATTAAACAACTGCCACTTCTCGTCCCCGCGAGATTTGCCCGATATTGGTTTGCAAAGTTTTACTATTGTTCAGATAAACATTTTCCGACTTGCCGGTCTGTTATTGTATGTTTAACAACTCCCCCAGATCTGCTAGTCGAGTTTTCATCCCATTTAACCACACCACGAAGCCTACGTCTACTCACCTCGTTTTCAGTGTCCGCGACCAGAGAAATTGATAGTTCCCGAAAGGGTGAGTTTGCATGGTGAATGGAGAGCGCGCCATCTACAACGTCTCTGAACTCCGCAGGGAATAAGACAAAATGACAAGCATACATATACGACTTTGTTTTTGGCATTGAATTTTTTGTTTTAAAAAACCCAATTTTCAGAAACATTGTTCTTTCTTTTACGATTTACAAACAAATTAACTGAAATGAGCGAAAGGCTCAAGATTTGATCAATGGACAAAACTCGATGACATGTTTTTTTCTGTTACTACACAAGAATTAAAATTTTGTTATTTATTTGAGGGCGATCCTGGCATATAACGAAAGAAAACCTATTCATTATTTTGACCAAAAATTTTTGAGAAGGTTACAGAATACATATTTATATACTCATTTGTTCTACGTCCCACTTGGATGGTAGGGGTTTCCTCACACCATAATGCTGGCTGCCATCATATAAGGGAAATATTCGTTATACTACGGCGTAAAACACAAATGAAATAAATAAAATTTATCCGACTTTTTATGTGACTATATCTTGTAGAAAATTGAATCTGCTAAAAACAAAGAGTACTTGTATACAGTCTTGCGGCATTGACTTTTTGATGTATATACATGTAGGCCCTATATACTTGTCATGTAAGTAAAGTACCTTCATGAAATGGATATATTCACCTATAGCACCGCTTATTCAACAATCGCACGATGGTTCAGATCTATTTAATACAAAAATGTAAGCATCGTCTTCTTTTGGCGTCAGTTCAAATGTCAAAATATGTTTTCTGATGATTACACGGAGCCGGAGCTACACGTTGATGTCATTAGCGTCTGTATGTATATATGTGGGTCATACCCCTTATATTTGAAGGCGGGACAAACACGTATCAATGATTATTTTCTCTGACTAGCTAAAAAAAATAGGTTTATCACGGCTAATATGTCTTCCGAGATAAACACCAAGTTGGTGATTTAGCTGATGATGTCTTTGCCATTATGTGATCCTAGCTATGTATCACTCCATTACAATTTTCATACTTTACACATGTAGGTCGGCGCAGGAAATTGTCATTTTATGACGACATACAGGAAAGTTTGGTTAAATCCAATGTCTGCAAAAGGGCCGGCATATGGTTCAGAAAACATACATATATGTTCTTTCTATATGATTTATTCCTATGTTAACTGAAATATGTTCAGTAAAAGGCCATTATATATAGGTATAAAACCAGTGTTACAGAGAGAACAAGAGTCGCCTATATGGATACATTTGTAACAGAAATGTATCGGAATAAAAGAACAATTCACTTGACTGCACATCCTATTTATTTAGAAATTTTTTTTGACGTATAAAGATGATAGCATTTGATGTAGATATATGGTATATCATAGAAAATGGCGCTGTATATACATTGTACATGACACAAATGTTGCAAAGTGTTTATTCATGGCCGTCGTCTGTACTGTATTTATTTTTTTATTTGATTGGTCCTTTACGCTTCTGCACGACAGTGTAATAAGTGTGTGCCAATAACAGTAAGATACAACAACAACGCCCATATCAACACTGCAGCAGATATATTCGTACAATCATTCTTTACCCTAATTATCTTTGTAAAGTATATCCAGTAATTTTATCTGTCGCAAATACAGCTTAATATTGTATATATATATATATATATATATATATATATATATATATATATATATATATATATATATATATATATATATATGTAATGAATTTCATACGGTAAATAAATGTATCTGACAATTGGGATTGAACTTATTTGTTTGATTTATTTGCTTATGCGCGTGAATTTGTAAAAAAAATATTTATTGTTTTATTTGTTTCATAACTGTCAATAACACAATATACCCAATAACATCTTTCACTGGTGTACGGTGTTGATCAGTTTTACATTGTTTTAATGTGTTTGTATACCAAATGTGATGTTAATTCTAGACGAGTATCGCCTTGTAAATTGTAACTATGACATCACTGCATTCTTTTTAAACCTAATTCTGCTTAAGCCAGGGTGCTAGAGGGCGTGTGCTGGGTGGGGGTGGGGGGGGGGGGGGGGGGGCTGTAGGTTGCTACAGTTCAAGCATATACACAAAAGTCTGTAATAAAACAATAACTGGTAAATTCACAAGAGGCTGGATTTCACTGGTATTACATGCACATGACCGTTTTCCAATTATACCACACTGGTTTTACTCTCTATGCTGTAGTCTTTTGTATTATGCACAGGTGGAAGGAACGCGAGTGTCGACAGACTTGACAGAAAATAAACAAACCTATCGACTGCATTGAAAGCTAAAGACATTTGCCTGAGACGATGAGTAGCAAACAAACGGCCCTAGGCAAGTAAAGGACAAACGGACGCACATTTTTTCCACCCGCTGTGCTATCTTAATGTCATGTATTATTGGTGGAAGACAGGTGACACTAAACTTTATGTAAGACCATCTCATCTGGCGTACGAGCGCAGTTAACAGCTTATTTACATGATTTAGGAAGCTGTCCGAAAATGCATGGAATTGAACCAATTTACACCTTATGTTTTCGAGTTGTTGGAAGACAAGCATAGCAACCCACTCACCTCCGTCTCACAAGATCATACAATATTCATACAAGAAAACAGAACCATCGTGACACTTAGGTATATTTCTAATACTGCATCTTTTAGGGACATAAAACTGCATGTTACAACTACTTACACTTTGATTTACTAAACTATTTCAAAAGTTATGGAACCCACTGTTTTAGGACAAATAGCCTGATCGTCAGTCTGTTGTTTTTAGCCTGGCGCTTTCACGTATGGCCTGACATGTCCATGTGGGTCACGTGAAACTGTCTTTTCGTCCAGAATAAGACGGACATTCAAATCTCGTGAGATAATAGGCAAGTCGTTTTATTTAAATGACGTTAGTTTCCATTAGTCTATGGCTTTAGTTTGAAATAACAGCAAAACCAGGAAACATCCGTATTTAAACATATATGCCCCGCCCTCTGTTTCCAGAAATCTCACACATGCGCTATGGAACCTTTATTGTGTTCAATTTTTAAGCCGTAAATCAGCAGAACTACGTTTAGGCAAAACCTGATACTCAGTCTATAAGACAAACATTTTTTGGTGCCGTTCTAAGGGTTTGGGCAACGCTGTGTAAGATATATGGACACGCAGGATACCTTGACCACCAATCTTTATATAAAATTTAATGCAAATTGCAAAGCGTAAGACATGGATTCGAATTCGCGGACCATTATCTGTTCTCGCCGAGAACCATTAAAATGTAAATACCGTTCTTTTAGATTGTTTATACAGGGCCCTAAGTCCCGTAACTCATATATGGGCAACCCATCTGCATGTTAATGCAAAGATAATTCGCAGTGGTCATCAGTGTATATTGTTCGTATAACATACAGTGTAAAAGGGACCGTATACATCTTCAGTCTCCTACTATCGAAGTGCCGAACTTCCTTCACGGCAATAGAGGAGAATTGAGTTGATTGATAACTGTGACCGTGTGAGGAAGTGGTCGTGTTTTCCCCGGTGTTGGCGTGCACGGGCTCTTCCCGAATGTCCCCTCTAGACTCCCTCCAATCTGGCGGTGCAATCTCTCCACATTGTCTTCTATTAACTGCAGTCGGTAAATTGCTATTTGAAACAAATGTAGCAAAATTGTTGTCGTAATTTGACTACAGGGTTTATCCAAAAGGCCCCAAATTGATCTGAGACCGGTCGCGGAGTCAAGGTTTTCTCCACGTTCTCAGAATATTTACAAAATATTTTGAATCGCCTGTGACGAGAAACCAATTTTTGTTGATAGAAGTAGGAAGTGCTTCATTTCTGTCAATAATAGCGGTCTATTGCCCCAATTTGGACCATTATCCGACCACTAGGGAAAAGCCCCGAGGATAAATCTTCACACGGGCTCATCTTTACATTGTCGTTACAGAGAAGAGTTTGGCAATCTTTACAGATAGTCATACTGCATGCTAACGTCTACACGCTCTGCACGATTTGAAAATGAGACTGTTTTATGGCTGTGCACATAATAGTAAAATAACAAAAACAAGAAAAGATGCGTTATAATGTACTAAAGTTCATATCAGTTGAGCTAAATATAGCCGTATATATTAACGCTACATCCGAGAAACTGATTCTGTTACATTTAGCAATATCAGCATTTTACCAGACCTCAAAATGCAATTACATTCTTTCTCTTTTTTCTAAGTGTTATTTCATAAAAGTTAAATTTAGGAGGCACAAGGGACCTAGAGATTTTTTTCCCAGCCTGACAGAACTGGTTTTAGTAAATGGTTTGTATTGCCATTTCGCCTTATTTATAGGCTTTCCATTCGTCCAAACTTTAAAAACAAGCGAACGCTGCTTTTGTTGCCGTTAGCAACTGGATTTGAGGAAATAGGCAACAGACTGCCTCTTCAGTTTTGGACATATTGATAATTGATTTGGTTAGATTCCTTGTAATCGAATAACGCTCGGCTTGGCTGGATCCTTTTTCACGGCAGGTTTGTACCAAGACCGCGTAAATTGCTTCAGTGATTCCGAGAGCAATTTCAGGAAGGGAAGAAAGCCTAAATTTTGTAAGAAACAAGTGGGGAAATTAGGAAAGACAGGGTACGCGGTAAAACCTTTTAGTTCATTACAGGGAACGCTGCGAGCTGGGGTTACGATTACACTGGCTAAAATTTGATTACAGTTTTCAAAGAGGAAACGCTGTTATTCGGTAAAGCTAGCCAAAGGTAAGCGGTTCCAATCAGGGACCTTTTATTTGCCTGATTGAGAGGATTGGGGGCGAGAAAACTTGTCTCACACAATTATCTCCGTGAACTTAAAGTCAATGTCTTCCATTCAGACAAAGCCGCGGAGTTAATTTGGTTTTCTTGCGGCCTGTCTTAACAGCGTAGAATTGACCCCTCCCAAACGAAATTTGACCCATTGTGCTTGGAGAGCAATTTAGGACCAACAGACACAATATGGTTCAAGGTTCCAGCCTTGAGTCGGTCTCATTCTACATACCATTCTCTGACATTTAGTTATCAGGCTTTGGTCGTGACTTAGCACCTTTCTAGTGCCAGCTTTGCGTATGATTATCAAACTCAAATAATAGTTTCGAATAAAGTGGAAATACAGTGCATCTATTCACATACTTCATAAACAAGTGCCTTAAACCTTATAACCAATGCACTGAAATATCTTTAATAGAATCTTGTATTTACATTTGTAGTATAAGTGAAATAAGTACGGCTTAAAACACCTATCAAATAAATAAATAAATATTTGCATTTACATGAGAAAGGTTTGTAAGCAGATAAGGTCACAACACTGGCAACTTAGGACAAACGAACTGTGATTTAATCCTATATACATGTGTTTAGCCAGGACTAAACGAGAATATATTGGTGGTGTATTTTTAGCATCTCAGTTTATTTCATAATGTTGCTTTTATCCTATTCAGATTTGGCCGTTAGAATGGCCAAATTGTTTTCGTTGTCAACATAGTGTCAACATTAACGTTAAGATTGAAACTAATTGTATGACAAAAAATCCCTCAGGTATCATGATTTTTGTTGTAAATTCGGAAAATCGGGGCTTTCGAGTGAGCACATACAAGGAACTATAGTGCCCATAACTATATATAATTTTGCTGTTACATGAAGTTTATTCTCGACAACTATTTTCCTGGACGATTTCCATGTTCTGCAGATCACAACATAGTCAGTGTCGAAATGCATACCTGTTTTCTGTACCAGGATAACGTCAGCGTTCTGAAAGCTAATATGTCATGTCAGTCAAATTCCAGATCTTGACAGCGCTTTTGCAAGTCCTTTCATGCCTTTAATATCTCACTAAATTCTGTCGGAGTCTGGATATGATCCCGGGATAGATTAGATACGTCACCTTGGTTGATATCTTCCTTAAAAATAGAGGAGCCCGGGGAAAGTCAATCCTCTTTTCCTTTTAAGCCAACAGTGTTTCTCTGAGATATCGCATGTTAGACTCCCATTCTGGCGGTAATTGTTGCTTCCTTTTGACCAGAAGTGGACACGTCTTTTCCCTAACTGACCATTTAGCGGTCAGATCGTCTGGGTGACCAGCTGTCGAGGGTTAGTGGTGAGCTAACGGACACTACCCAGGGAAATCGGCTGACAGCGTGACGGAAACGGCCACAAAGGGTTGGGTATATATGGAAGAGAAAATCTATACCATGTATTGCGTTGTGGTGTTCCAGCATGTTGTGGTGTTCCAGCATGTACGATGCATGGTCATATTGTATGTCTTTATACTTGAATATTCATAGATATTGAGATCAAACTATATGTTGTTGATATGACAGCAACGTCTAAGTGGTTAAGTAATAGTTACTCATAGTTTTGTCTAGCACTGCGTAAAATGTTTTTGACGTATATAAAATATACTCCTGCACGTGTATAAACACATTGCCAGTGTATTCACCATGCCGTCCCGAGAGTCTGTGTTCTGCTCTTATGAGTTTGTCTGTTATGTACACAATTAGGGCCAAATGTAAAATGAACAGACCTGCATTCAAAATCCAAGTTTTACATTGACATATATTGATATATTGATGTATGCGGTATATATATTAAACACGTAAACCGATTATGTTTCGTTAAGGTCACGTAAAGGGACATGCAGTGATTTACTTCAGGCGCTCCCGATTTCTTCATGTATACACATACCTGACTGCCGAAATATGATTCAGGGATTCATCAGTACTCCGTTAAACACCTATCAATAAATGAATAAATAATTAACAAAACAAAGTTAAATAAATTTGCGATTTCCCTTCCATACTTGTATCGTAGGTTTCTGCAGGGCTCTTAATGGTTCCTCCCATTATATAATGCTGGCTGCCGTCGCAAACGTGAAATATTCTTGAGCATGGTGTAAAACACTAATCAAATAAATAAATCCCTACGTATATGACACAATGGTGTGAAATAAACCAGTCTGTTGGTCGGAAGTGGGAGGTGAAGCTGATACCGGTGTAACACATAAAATTATAAAGCGCAGCGTTGTCAGCTCAATGTTTTTTCGTGGATTTTAAACAGCTCTGCTGGTTGAACGGTTGAAATGTATAATTCAAATAATATATTACAATTATCGTTTAACGTTTTTTTTATGTTTTGTTCAAGGTACGGAAATCTACATTAATAAAACTGACATGTACATTGTTGAATTCAATCATATACGGATGGAAACTATAAAGATAATCATCAAACATGCTTGTTTGTATGTTAACAGGAACAATAACTGAATAAACTTTGCCCAGCATTGCGCATGTGCAAACACGCCTCTGTCTTTCAATTGCCGAACTCTACTACAAGCCCTCCGCCACCACATTAAATGCAAACTGTCACCTTCCCAAGGGGTTTTACATGTCTTCGTTCTAAACTATCATTTATTTAGAGCGATTTGAGCACCATTTAGCTCCAATTGTGCCCGTCCCGAAGCTCATTACGGACCTGGGCGAGAACAGTAATTGAACATTACCACATCTGAGCGGTGCGCTTAATGAAGTAAATGACATGAGTTTTGTGCGTATAAAGACGATATTTGTTCATACCTCCCCTCCCCAGTGATGACAAAACGGTTCATTATTTGTCTGATTGAAAACGTTTGTTCGATGTTTCCCAGACAAGTCACCGCGAGATTACGGAGTCTTTTGTCTCTAAAAAGGCGTTTAGCGTTGAAGAGGCAAGAAAATAACTACCTCTCGTTGTACACGGCTAGGCAGCAGCAAATGGCCCACGTCCGATTACATCGTGTTGAGAAATTACCCCCTCTGTTAAAACGTCTGTTTAAGTCAATTTACCTCGCTCCTATTTTTATGGCGTCTCACACGTAACAAATCTCTCAGAGAACCCTTGGATTCTTCAAAGCTACATCCTTGTTTTTTCTTGTGCGTTTTCCTTGCGCTTGTCAGTTCAGAACGAATAAAGAGATTTGGGGTGGGGGGGGGGGTGGATTTAGTTTTTTTCTGTTTTTCATAAAACTGAAAAGAGGTGTTTCTTACTCTGACATTAGCTTAAGTGGGGATATTTTTTTAAGATCATTAAGTTGTCTAAATGAAACAGACCTTATTTCCGTTATTGATTTTCAGCGCAGGTTCCATGCAGTCAAGCCAGATGTCCCTCCTGACAAAATATGATCGCATGATTGACAGCTGTTAGCTCTGACTTTATTAAATATTTTTGCTCCGTTTAATGATTTAGATTATTCTATTTATCTGATATTTTGTAGATCGAACAGGGGCATATTTCTCTTATATCATGGCGGTCAGATTTATGTGAGGGGATCCTACACTCCAACAAAAAAAAACTCCTTCGCGAAATTCTCTTCCCAATTGATGACGGATAGCATTTTCGTCGACCTCAAGGGCCGCGGAACCTGGAGGTGGTGGTAGGTCTTCAGTCTAGTTTTTCTCACAAGATACCCCTGAACTCTCCCCTAATTTGAGACAGGCCCCAACCGCTTAGGAACTGGTTCCGCATCCCCTCTAAAATTCGGAATAAATCCATCCTCATTACAGGTTAATTCGTTATCAAGAACGGATTAATCAAATTAGATCAACGAAAATCCAATTCATCATCACGCAAGAAACAAATTTGACTGAAGATTTTGTTTTCCTTAGACCTGTTTCAAGACCTACATACCTAACCAGGGTATAGGCCCTACGGTACGTGACGACACAAGTAGCGGGGAGTTGGGCTCAAATGGTGTCCTCATCTGGAAATGTCTATTAAAGCCTGGTGCCGAGTAGAGGTGCAGATCAGCCGGTTGAAATCTCGAAGTTAGCTCCCTTGTTTCTACTGATTTCACAGGACAGAAATCTCACATTAGTACATCGGTCCAATCAGGTTCCTTCATTCTATTTACATAAATCATTCTGCATTATGCAGTGTGCCAAAACAGACTGTAAAATCGTTCGATATGCCGATAGAAAAAAACACAGACATATCTTTTGCATAAAAACGAAGGGGGAAAGTATGGTAAATTTTGTAGACGAAGCTGATTGAATCTGTGAGTCTAATGTAATTTCCAGAGATCTAAAAAACAAAGTTGGTCCTAGATGACCCATGTTAACTTCAGTATGCTGTTTTCATCGTGTCCGGTATAGCATTTATAAGGCATGAGGTTGAGTCCATTCATGTGAGCGCGTGGACGATTATTCGATAACAATTTGTCAAAAAGTAAATATCGGTAAAGTTCGGAGTGGTTTCCGTGCTTGGATTGGCTATTCATGTGCTCCGCTACACACGAGGGTCAGATAGATGGCAATTCTGACGTATACACATGGCATCTTGAGCTAAAAATGAAGCCAAAAATAATTTAGTCGTTTGTGTTGATAGCCAGACGTGCTATAAACATATTAAGTGTTGAGGGGTCGTTGTTGAAAGTCGTTAATTATGTTGTCTTCCTAGACAAGCACACAATGGAAACTAACAAGGCATGCATATATTTGCTTAGAAGATACAGTTGACAAAATGTCACGATCAGCAGACGTCCTAATTACTCACTGAGACATCACTGGTCAAAAAGAGAATACATGACCAACTTCTCCATTCACGAAAATGTAACGTGCCACTAACTCATTGCATGCAGAATCTGGACACCAGGATCCTCTCTTTTCCATTGTAACCTCTCACAGAAATTGTCTCCTGTTCCGAAACACACTCTCCGTGTCCTATTATCTCTGCACTGGACCTGGTCTGATATAATTCTCCAGCCGGTTCTCTCTGTTTTTCTCCAATCAAAAAAGTCCGACAGCATCAATCATATCAATGAAATTACTTTTATTGCCAATTAAAAAAGAATGCAAAAATTCAATGCTAATAAGCGTATGTCCTGATACTCAACTTTATGATCTAACACATGACTATAGGGGCATTAAGATTAAACATCGAGCACTTTTTCATCAAAGCTTGTACGTCCATGCCTTTTTTGTTTTAAAGTGGGTGACGATATTAGAAAATCAGATTACTACAAAAGACCCTAACCTTTAGGTGCATTGGCGATTAACGTTACGTTCAAGAATACTTCAATTCCATGCATATATGATGGTGGAGATTTTCTTGGGCGGAGGAAACCGGCGTGCAAGAAGTATACCACCGCCCATTCCGACAAATCACCTGACTTAATCCTCAGCCGAAACAGCAAGAGCCGGATCTCATGAAACCGCGCACCCCATTGGTCCAAACCGTGACATTCCCAGCACGCCAACGTTCTAACCGTTTCAGACAAAGTGGAGATAATTATAATACTATTTCATTGTTTCGCTTTTCTTTTCCGTGAAGCCGCAATGTTTGTGTGGTACGTCACTCTTACTTGGATACGTAAAATATGAAGTATCATTAAAATAGAACAAACCAGTGCACAAATGGTGCCACTTAGATTCAAGCCAGGAAGGGGTTTCAAGAGTTTCATCGGTGCACTTCTGTGTATTCAGAGAAAGCAGAAATTTTCAAGCTCGATCATCTTGGAAAACATCGGGCAGCATATGGCACATTTCCAGTTCTGTCTTATCCAGTGGAAGATCACTGAAGTACGATTTTTCCTTGCATTCATCACAGGAATGTTTTACAAAAGAGTCATACCTCATTGCTGATAAATGCTTGAAGCGCTGAAAGTGAAATAATGAAAAATGATATGTGAACACAAGTATATAGGCATTCGTTAGGTTAGTCAGATGAAGTATATTAAAATCAAATGTTGAAACATAGGATTTGTGCTTTCTGACGACATTTCCTGGCTCCATTGATTTCCAGTGACCTTGGCGTTGTTCAAGATTTCTGTGCAAAATTTGCTAGTAATGTAAAGCCATCGTAGAGATTTGCGCATGCGCTATAAGAGATATGATATACTGAAAGCACTCGACCAGATAGAGAAATTCTGTTGGCCTAAAATAACACCTCCACTAAAGGGAATGGCACATATATGATACTCGAATACACAAATGGAATGATTATTTTAAAAAATCATTCTAACTATCACTGTTGTTATGAAGAATATTATTTATGCCTTCTTTGCCTTTTGTCATAAGTATGCATCTTTAACTTTTTGGGATTTAATGTTCGGGTTTTCTTGATCTGGAATTTACGTATAAATAATAACATAAAGATTAAGGCCAATGATATATCTTAGGTCGTAATGTACATAAAAGTGCCAATAGTTTCATTAGTGGAGAAGCCAAGCATACCTGCATCAACGAGCCTTGAGTTGTGAATAGGCCGTAGACAATGGCGGCTGGTATTGGTAAGACAATACCTGTGGCGATCACCCAACCCACTGTCTGAGCAATATCTGGGTAGGAGTAGTCATTCAGTGTGGGTGGTTTAAACCTCCACAGGGTGATCGATAACACTACCTGAAAACACGGCACACATTTATTTATGTAAAAGAAAAGACAAGAAATAATATAATCTAAGTTATTTAGGAAGAGTGGGAAAACAGGCATAAACGGCCAATGACATTTTTTCTCTGACGCGGTCAGTGTCTCTGTAGATCAACCTTTATTCTCAAATTCTTACGAAGCCATAGCAAAAACAACAAGTTATGCTTCTTAAACTTAGTGTCGAACACATTATCGATGTATGTATACATTTGGTATATTGTTGTCTTTTCTTTTAAACAACAGTCAATTTAAGAAACAAACAATCAGCTGCGTTCACAAGTGTTAGCAACAAAATTTAGTCTTGTGTAAATGAGATCATCCTGTAATATTTTGTTTTTGCTCTTTCTTCTTGACGGTTTCAATAAGCAGAACAATCGATTGACCTGGACATTTCCAGATTTTCATCTGATTCATTGTCAGTTACACATGAAGGTCTAAAAGTCTAACACCAGACAAGCGGTGCACAGTGGAATGTGATGCTATGTTTCATACTGAGTATTATAAGAGTGATCATGTGGCATCTTTCATGAATATTCTTACCAGACAAATGACGGGAAGGACAAATTTCCAGTGGAATTTCAAGACTTTCAGAACTCTGTTGGGTAAGGTGGGCATCATTTCCTTGATGTTTTCACAAAAGTTGTCTGCCCCTGAAAATATATTACTTTGTTATACCAGAGCTGTGAAGGAAGATCGTTACGAAAAGCCACGGGCTTTGATGTCACCTGAACACGTCAGTTTCTTCCTTGTATTTCACACCAATACCACGAATTTCTGAGTTATGAAACTAATTATAGACTTTGCGTGCTGTATTGTGCACTACGGCAAATATGCGCTTGACGCTGAGACAAACAGAACCAAGGTGGTTTTATTATTAATGGGAAAAAACAAACAAACAAAAAAGCACGGATAATCAGAATGACAATGGGCATTAGTGCAATATAGCGTTTGTAAGAACAAATCTAAATATTTTTCGTTCAGTATATGAATAGTAAAATAAAACGTGCAAAAATTCAAATGAATACGCCCTCGTAGAGTGAAACTGTATCTAAAATAGGTATACTAGTTTTGTTAACCACGGAAAGCGTAAATAAATATTCAGATTGTATTTATTGACGAAAAGGCAGTTTTTAACCCTAAACGGCATTTTTTTTGTGAAATTTGTTCAAGTAATAGTAACAAATGTATAACCAAACCTTTTCAATGGTACATGAATTAAACTTACCACTGGTCAATCGGCGCCACTTCGCTGACTGTTCATATACACTCTATATATATCACTGTAATCATCGTATATACCACTATGTTCACTGCATTCCACTTTACTTACCATATATACCACTATATACTCACCGTATATTACTATGCATGTACTCACCATACACCCAGGCGATGGCCAGCCCCTCAAAGAAGGAAATGGTTGTTGTGCCCAATGCTGCCGAATACCAGTCAACTACTTGGAAATAATACATGCCACCCTGAAACAATCAAAGTATTGTAATTAATATATTAATTAAGTAATTTATTTATTTATTTTTTTGCATGAAGTTTGCAACGCAATAAGGAATTTTCCTACCACGTGCATGGCAACAATCAGTCTCATGGACGAAGGGACCTGCATAGCGTAATTCCTATTTCTGTAAAAACGCCAAGTTGTCTATGGAGATAGATTACTATTGCAAGCTCCCCGAAGAAGACAAGATGGTGGTCATTCTGGATTTATCTTAGAAGCTAAATTAATGACAAAATTATGAGGTGTGTTAGGCACTTTCCACTCTTTTATCCCACTCTCTGTCTCATCACATTCTTAAGTCACTGGTTTCTTTCACATGGCGCATTCCATGGCCTCGAAAGAACTTCAGAATGAAAGTTCATTTATAGAGTTTCCAAGCACGTCAAAACAAATTGACGTTTCTGTTTAGATTTGCTCCCATGCCTCTTCTGAAATAATTATAAGGCTAAATTGTGCGTTGTCATTTCTTTTAAATTACATCGTTTCGCTTGTTTTATGTTTAAAGATAGATTAGCAATTACGGCATACCTGGGTTATAAAAATGAGTCCCAATAGATTGCCTCCCACGCACGCCGCCAGACAGACGAGTACCTTGTGTTTCCCCAGAGTACCGGGGTAGAGATCGCATAGGCCGCTGGTCAGTGTTTTGAAGGCCCCAAACTGAAAAAACAGGTGCGTCAGAAAAGGTGGGGAAAACACAGTCGGTACAGACACACAGCAAAGTGTGAGGTTAAATGTTTTTCGGAAAAGAACAATGTTGCTGGCCCCGTACACGTACTGCATATAACATGCCATTACATATTTCTTGATGTATCTGTAGATATTTCTTAAGACAATCATGATAAACTTTGAATAGCATGTAGTTAAGACAGTTTCATAAAAGGTTTGGGGCTTCTTTTTATGACGCCGGAATCAAAAAAAATTCAACAACTTAAGACTCGAAGAGAAATTCTATTTAAATGTGCAAGTGGTTGGATTTGAAAATGCGAAATGAAGGCCAGAGGTTAGGCAGTGTATGTGATTATACAAATAGCTTACTACTGATATAACTGCTAGTGGCATATATATATATATATATATATATATATATATATATATATATATATATATATATATATATATATATATATATGGTGTTCGTTTTGCAACAGTTCTTCTGTATAATTAAACACGACTATAGAGATAAGGCAAGCAACATTTCACATGATTAAGCACACCTATACATGTAAATTCGTCGACAATTTAGAGCTAATATAAAAAAAACTGGGCTTTTCCAAATAATTTGTCATTGAAAGCATCTAAAAATATTCGAAAGTTGTAGTGTTCATCCGTGAACTATACTTAATGAATACAACTATATTCTTGGTGAACCGTTTACCTGAGAGTCCACGGCCAGCAGAATACAGGTGAGGAAGAAGAGAACTGTCCAGAGCTGGGGTAAGGGCAGTAACGAGGCCGTGTGAGGGTATGTGATGAAAATCAAGCCAGGTCCTGTGAGGAGGAAGGATGACAAACTAGTTCAAGGGAGACTACTTTCACAGAAACTGAATCTCGTGTAAGCTATTTCAACTACGTTGACGGCATTTGGTTATTTTCCCTCTGTGTGTGTGGAGAAAATAAATCGTGTGACCTTTGTGAGAAAACACCCACCGTGAAATAAGAATATACGAAAAAAGTACAAGCTGTGCTAGCATTCTAATTTTGGGGTAATATTTTGAAAAGAAAAGCTGCAATGGGAAAAAGATTGAACAAAGCTAGGAGCGAGGTAAAATGCATAAACAAAACAGGCAGGGATAACAAATCACAGTAAACTTTAAAAACAATTAAGACGGGATGTGATCAGATTAAACGAGGGAATGATTCGTCTGCTACATCTTGTCGACTTTATGGAAAAATAATGAATGGCTGAGATGAGAAAACAAAGCAAGGCCCTACACAAGATAAAAACGAATCATTCCAAAAACAGAGTAATGTGGTACAGAATCCATCTGTCAATTATAATCTTGTTCGTGGTTTACCTGAATTCCGTATTTCAGAGACAGGAATGCCAGTTTCGTATGCCATGTAACCGAGGATAGTGAACAGGGCGAAGCCGCAGTAAATCGCTGCCAGTAAATCTGCTATGCTGATGATAATTGAGTTTCTAAAACATATAATGGTATATCAACCAGAGTTGGTTTTACATGGTGTGTTATGTATTTATTTATTTATTTATTTGATTGTTGTTTTACGCCGTGCCCAGAAATATTTCACGTACACGACGGCATTATGGTTGGAGGAAATCGGGCGGTGTGGCTCAGCTAGATCAGATGGCCATCCGTTACTTCGATTTTCTGGCCACAAGATCACGAAGCAGTCTTCGACTTATGTTTAGTCTTTTAATCGGTATTATTCCTGAACTATGAAATGCTAATTTTCAATTTTGTCATCATAGTCTAAAACAAATGTTATCATTTTAAAATAAAACTTCCTAACGTTAGTCAAACATTAGCATAGTAAACCATTTTGAAAATAATATTACATACAAAAGAGTAGAGGGCAGAAAATGAATATAGAGCAGCGACGACTGTATAATAGTTGGCAAATGGTGAAGTACCGCCTCTTGTCAGTTTACCTCAGTTATCATTTTATTCAAACTTTTCAGGTAAATACTTAAACGTTAGCAAATTACACACCCCTTTGCATCATGGCTTAAGCAGAGTTGGGGGAAATGAAAACAGTGATGCAGTGATGTTAATGGCAATATATTAAACGTTACTGGTCTAGAAATATTCAGAATGCACATTTAATATACAACGACATTAAAACAATACAAAGGGACCAGCCTAACTAGCCCTGACTGAGACAAGCTCGCACTACACGATCTTTGGGCCTCGACTTTTTCTTCAACTGCGCGACCAGTAGTCACCCTTGTGATTTCGTTATATATTGGCCCGCAAAGTTTCACACGAGACGTGGGATCAATATCATTTTCGGTGTTGGAGATACGATGAGCAACATTTACCGAATGAATGCTCTTTCGTGCCGGCTGAGCCGCATTTATTTGCATAGTTGAAAATAATACGTAACATGATTGATCTTTCGTGACGGTGTTACATGACGTTTTAGTGCAATAGTATTAGAGTTTTTAGCCAATGGGAGTCCAGATTGTTTTACTGTATACAGGTTACTACATGAGCATACAGTGGGTATGTAAGATGGAGAGTGACTCGTGCAGAACGGCGAGCAAGAGCGAAGGGGAGTTTGAGTTCTCAGCTGCCTGCATGATAGACGAAGAACTTTCTCAAACTGCATGTGAAATGGGTAAGGAACGCATTAAAGAATACTAGTCTTCCTCACCCGGCGATGAATTGAATCCGGTAAGACCAATGAGGCCTTGTCCTTTCAAACCCACGAAAACGGATTTCGAATTGACGCTCCCCTCCTCACGCAGGTAAACATACTTACATAGCAGGAAGCCTCTCGAGGGAACATCTGGCTTTAATTGTAGTTGTCCAAAGTTGACAATTTTGTAATGAAAATATTGTACACGGTACTCAGTATGTCACGTGATTTATGATCGGAAGAAAAGTGGAGGAGCCCCGGAAAACACCGATGTTTCCCAAACATCTTCTAATCTTCACCATAGGCTTTTGATGTAGAATTGTATCAATTGGGAAAACCATAACGCCAAAAGAACTGCTATTAGGCAAATCGGACAGTTCGCTTATCGAAGTTTTCATATTTCATAATTTCTGAAATATAAAGTAGGCTGCGATACTGATTAAAAGAATTTAATTCGAATAATGATTACGTGCAATACGTTGTAAGTTTTTTTTTCACTTCAATGCGCTTTTCAAAGTTTGTTTTCAAATGATTTACAGCGTCCCCTCATCGACGCAAAGAAAGTGCAACTGGGCCGCAGAGATATTTAGGAAATGGCATTGGGATAGGAGAAATTTCGCTAAATTTGAAAATGGCATCAGTACTACTATACCCTACATTCTGAAAATGACCAAAGACGAGATATGTTACAGCGTTTCTCGCTTCCTGTGTGAAATTCGAAAAGAAAATGGTGAAGAATATCCGACTTCAACCCTCTATGACCTTCTGATAACCATTCAATTCTATACTTAATTAAACTTAAAGGTCTTCAAATTGTTACAAGATGAGGCATTCCTGCAACTGAAAAATACTTTGGATCATCTCATGAACGCGTCAAGGAAGGAATATCTGTCAGAAATCGTGTACACATTGCACTGGAGCAGAACACCGAAACCTCCGCTGAAACAACAGTCAGCTATATATTATGGCCGATTTCAATGGACTCCGTTTGTTAAGATACAATGAAGACACCTCTAAAGCCAATCAAGGAGGACTGAAGCCTCGGAAAATTAAACGCAAAATCGTCTATGATTACGTTGATTGAACAAACTTGGACCGCTGCATATAGTCTCACTGGAGGCTTACTCGAGGCACTGACAAGTAATTGCACACCTTTTTAGAATCTGATGCAATGGTTTGAAAATAGTCAGGTGGGTGTTTCGTGACCATGAATAAAACAGAATTTCCGTATTCTCTCTGCCAGCCTTTAGCTGCTCCTTTTCTATAATACGCGCGTACGGGCCATGGCTTGTTGGGTGGCGCTTCGGACTGCAAATCGGCCTGTCGTGGATCGTTGTCCCGGTTAGGAGCAGAGAATTTTCACATTCCACCACAGGCAGTTCAGTGATTGTAGAATCTTGTAGAACTGTGAAAACGGGATTGGAATCGTTGCAGACCACCTGATCTCCATCGCTGTATGTACATGTGGGGAAGTTGTCAGTTTTCACCAAAGCTCGGCGGTTTTACCCTGGTTTCTTGTAGGGGTTTCTTCCACCCACTCATAAATACAGATCCGTCGTCATATGTGGAATACTCTTTGAGTACGGCGTAAAAAAACGAATGGGTCGGGCAATCCGTCTTTAATATGCTGCGTTGATATCCATCTCGCTTCCTTGCTCCAACTTCTTAGTGCTGAGTGCCAAGCAATACAGAAACAAGTGCCATTTTTGAAGTCTTTGGTTGACCCCACCCGAAGCGGTCACATTTTTGGAAAACCAGTGTAGCCTACACATACAGTACATGACGAACGTAAGTGTTGAGAGAGTCTTTGAATTATACGCATATATTTTGGCAAAAATCTGCAGGACACATCTGCCTCGTCACCTGACAGTGCATGTACACATGCTAATATTATGTTGTTACGTTTTAGAAACTAGTTACCGTACTTAATCGCTTATATTTAAACTGATTTAAATGAAGGCGGGTTTTATGTTTATGAATAGGGAACTGGAAACACTCAAAATTTATTAGTGTTGCCGTTTACACAACAATTAGAAAGTATACTTCCGACATGAGTTGTCCCAATATATTTGAAATTCTCAGAGGTTCTGTTGGAATACTATAGGCTATTTTATTCGTATTTGGATATACTCGTGTTTCACATAACTAAGCCAACTCGTGAAATGAGGGAATCCGCTCCTGACCCACGTGACAATACAGTGAAATGAAGCCAGACGCTATGCCCAATCCGTTCACGTTATCGTTAGGGCTATTGTAGACTCACCCTAGACTCTGGTCATGGAATCTGTTATAGCTGCCGAGTGTAGTGACTGCCCCATATCCGTTACCCAGGCTGTAAAACCCGTAAATAAACCCTTCCACCCACACCTTAAAACAGAAATAAGTCAGAATAAGCTACGTCTTGTCGGCTAAGAATCGGGGGTTGGTGTAATCGGTTTCGTGTATGGAAAATCTTAATTTTGATGTGTTTTTGAACTTACAACTCTTTCTATGCCATTTAGGATCACTGTTTTCCTCTTGTATACCTTTACATCTTTTATTAATTCTCTTCTCTGTTTCTGTGGTTGAAATAGACGTGACTAACTTCAAATGTTAAGGCCGACAATTGCAGGACATCAAGGCCGCTACTCACAGTTTCCTCCAAACATCGACAAACAGATCCTTTACTTACCTGGTAGGATTTGAGCCCGTCCCAATCAGGGGTCACGTAGAAGAGGACCCCGTCCAGAGACCCCGGCAGCAGCGAGGCCCGGATCAGCAGTATGGTGAGGAGAATAAAAGGGGCCGGAGCTGTGATGTAGACCGCCTATAGGAGAGATACGGACTGACCGATGACCGAATAAATGGTTGATGGATGGATGGATGGATGCACGGTAAGGACAGAATAATCAGTTAAGTAATGTGGTGGATGGGTAATTGGATGGACGGACGGGTTGAAGAATGGACAGATTTATTGACCCACTGATTAACTGATACGTTGATTGATTGGTTGGATGATGGACGGACGGGTTGATGGATGGACGGGTTGAAAAATAGACAGATTTATTGACCCATTGATTAATTGATACGTTGATTTATCGGTTGGATGATGGATGGACGGGTTGACGGACTTATTGTTTGATTTGATTTATCATGTGAATTACTTTTTGCTGATATATCAGGATATTGAGGAATTTGCATGGTAAAATGTTTGACTTACAATCCTTGAAGAGAAGACTCCTTTACAGAGACAGATGAAGACAAGGGTCCACGAGATAGTCACAGCCAGCGCCAGTTCCCACTTCAATGTGCCCATAAACTCAAATCCACGCGAGAGGTCCAGTACGTTGTACCTTCAAACGGAAAAATACAGTTAGAATGACAGATGTAAATATCTTCACATTTAGCAAGCTTCAAGCATAGAGTTTTATCGTTTTGTCTGGTGCGTGCAAAAAACGGTAACAAATGTCCCAAGTGAATAAAATAAGCTTAAACTGGACCTTGAAACATGAGACAAAGTAATTACGCACAAATTTTGCAGAAAAATTTTATGTTCCTGATAACTGTCAGACATTTGGCTCTGATGCTATGAAACGGAAATTTTGTTCTCATGTAATTGTTTTGTCTGCTTTCGCCTTTGGTTCATAACGCCCTTTTCAGAATTCAACATTACTTCGTTCATTTCATGGCGATTTTCCAGTGTAGCAAGCCAACCCCAGTGCCGGTGTATCTATAGGGCGGCCTCACTGAAAGACAACGCTTTAGACGCCACATATATGTACAATGACACCGGGTCCAACATCTTGTCCTATCACCTTGTACTGACTGATAATGAACAAAAAAATACGCAGATTGCAGATTCCAAAGTAATATTTTATTTAATTATTTTTTTTATTCGAGTTTTACGCCGTACTCAAGAATATTTCACCTACAAGACGGTCGCCAGCATTATTTTGGGAGGAAACCGGGCAGACCCCGGAGGAAACCCACGGCCATCCGCAGAATGCTGGCAGACCTTCCCACTTACCGCCGGAAAGGAGGCCAGCATGAGCTGGATTTGAACTCACAGCGACCGCATTGGCGAGAGGCTTCTGGATCATTACGTTGCGCTTGCGCGCTATTTAGGGTTTATCATAGCTGATCATGTAAATGCGTAAATAGTGGAAAATTGCACGCTTCATGGCTTAAGCAGAATTAGGTAAAAAAAATATGCAGTGATGCTAATTACAATTTATTCCAATTTACTGGTCTAGAATTACCCTAACTTCTGTGTTGTCATCATATTAAACATGAAATAACATTAAAACAATATAAAGGGACCGGATCTCGGGGATGCCTAGTCCCCTAGTATAATCCTGATTTATGCAGGAATAACCAAAGCAGTGATGACAGTGTGATCATTGGCAAATGGTTACCCTACATTTAACCGGTGAAATATGATCTCTTGTCAATTTAGCTCAGGTAAAGCCATATATCAGACCGGACTCGGGAATGAACGTGGGCCTCACGGTTACAAGGCGCACATGTGTATAGGCCTATAGCTTATGTTCTATTACAGCGTGAGCGGTATTCTGAGCCTTACGTCCAAAACTCCTCTGTGGCAAGCATGCTGGCTCTTCCCCCGGTGGTATTCATGATGCGGTTAGACGAGGCGTTAACGTTGATCGTTCCGTTAACGTCCCATATCGGTATGCATCCCTCAGTGTTCCATTCATGCCCACACGTGGTCCATGGAGGTGTAGGCCGGAAACACATGACGCAGTAGTATAGGGTCCAGACGGTCACCGTGTTATAATAGACAGAAAACACGGTAGACAACAGAACCATGGAAATACCCACACCTGCCAAAATATAAAACTCATTTTCACAGTAGTATAGGCTAAGCACTAAATATTTGACACATAACATGTGTATTTGTATGCGCCAAACATTTGACACACAATAGGTGTATTTGTATACGCCAAACATTTGACACACAACAGGTGTATTTGTATACGCCAAACATTGGACAAAAAATATGAAGATAAATCCTCACGTAGGTGCATCGTGTTATACTTCGTTGTTATTCCCATGTTGAGGAGAATCGCTGATGAATTATGCCTTTCTGTTATAAACTTGAGGAGGATCGCTGATGAATTATGCCCCTCTGTTATAAACTTGAGGTGAATCGCTGATAAATTATGCCCTTCTGTTATAAACGAGGAGAATCGCTGATGAACTATGCCCTTCTGTTATAAACTTGAGGAGAATCGCTGATGAACTATGCCCTTCTGTTATAAACTTGTGGAGAGTCGCTGATGAATTATGCCCTTCTGTTATAAACTTGAGGAGAATCGCTGATGAACTATGCCCTTCTGTTATAAACTCGAGGAGAATCGCTGATGAACTATGAAAGTCTGTTATAAACTCGAGGAGAATCGCTGATGAATTATGCCCTTCTGTTATAAACTTGAGGAGAATCGCTGATGAACTATGCCCTTCTGTTATAAACTCGAGGAGAATCGCTGATGAATTATGCCCTTCTGTTATAAACTTGAGGCGAATCGCTGATGAACTATGCCCTTCTGTTATAAACGAACGCTAGATCATTGGGGAACATTTTTCGCCTAAAATGACAGCCAAAGCTGTAAAGGATATTTTGTTCATTGCTACCTTTACGATGATGATTTGTGGATAAACTGGTGACGTACACATGTATTATAAGAGAACATTGTTTAAACCAGCTTGGAACGGAGTCTCCATTGCGCAGGAAAGGTTACCTCATTGCATATGATAATTTGCAAAGCCTTATTGGTTCCTTTATTTGTACAAATTTCTGCTCAAAGTTAAAAACTAGTCTGATAACCTTTTATATGACCTTTATAAATAATATGGTGTCATTCATCGGCTTAAGAGAAATTTACAACAAAGTAACTTGACTGGAGCAGCTGGTACCTCAAGGTTAATGTTGGGGGGAAAAAAAGAACATGTTAAACATTTTGGTAAAGGATGTCCCGCCTTGTCAACCAAAGCGCAAGGCCAGTTACACATACCTTGAAACAACGGACTCATTTTCCAGAATCTAAGAGGGCTCATTGAGAAGTATTGCCCAATGCAGCTCTCAAGGAAAAATAGAGGAATGCCACATACAACAATGAAAATGGCACTGACGATAAGAAAGGCTCCTGTAACAAAATTCCATAAAAGATGCATTAGGTATAACAGTCTTCTCAGCAAATATGAAGTAACTAACAGTAATGTATTTCTACACAAAAGTCCTTCTGTGTAGGCCACATCCACAGGTATCTAGGCCTCTCAGTACAACGTTGTTTCCGATGTGAATGCGACCGTGATATAGGCGTAGGAGTTGGAAGATACGTCAGGAACGTCGTACGATCAAAATAAGTAATAGGTGCTGATTGCTTTTTGGCCAGTGGGAACCAAGAAATCAAAAACAAACAGTCTTATGGGTACTCCATGGTCGATGTGATTAGCATGCCAGAGCGGCGCAGTGACCGAGGAGCGGTTGTGGTAAGGTGTGGCAGAAACCTTCACATGATCATGGGTTTCGTTCGGGCTATGCCTGTTTTTCCTCCCACCATAATTCTGGCCGCTGTTGTTAAAGAGAAATATTCTTAAGTGCGGCGTAAACCACCAATCAAATAAATACATGTAAATAAATTTATCTGACTTTTTTATGTGATTATATCTTGTAGAAAATTTAATGTGCTAAAATCAAACAGTAGATGTATACAGTCTTGCGGCACCGACTTTTTGATGTGTATACATGTAGGCCCTATATACTTGTCATGTAAGTAAAGTACCTTCAATGGAACGACGTAAAGAGTAAAGGAGTAAATAAAAGACACCCTGCAACTAGATGCGAAATCGTCCCTCGGGTCGACTGCCAACCTGCTTACACTGACAGATCATCTGTGAATTGACGCAAAGGCTTTTCTGTATGCGCTTGAACTTGTTACGCAACAGGTGTAGCCGATGAAATAGGCCAACCTAAACTATTTGTTGCTTGCCATCAGAGTGAGTGAGTGCTTTGGGTTTAACGTCGTACTCAACAATTTTTCAGTCATATGACGACGAAGGAATCCTTATGGTAATATGCCTCCTTGTCGCAGGACGGATTTCCACCGCTCTTTTATCTAGTGTTGCTCCACTGAGACGACTTACCGAGGGCAAGTAAGCCGCACCGCCCGAGCCATTATACTGATACGAGTCAACAAGTCGTTGCACTATCCCCTTCATGCTGAACGCCAAGCGAGGAAGTTACAACTTCCTCTTTTCTTAGGTGTGACTCGACCCAGGGTTGATCCTGGATCTACCACTCCCAAATCGGACGCTTGCTTGCCATCAGTTTATTATAATAATATCCCATTCCGTTATAATGTTGTTATTTGAAATAGCTTTTGTCTTACAAATTTTACCGTCGATGCACAACGGTGTCTTTAATAGACATTTATTACGAAGATAAACTGATAAACAGGTGCCTCCTTTCCTTCAATGCAACTGGAAGAGAGGGTGTATGTATGCATGCTTGGGGTTTAACGTCGTACTTAGCATTTTTTCAATCATCGGACGACGAAGAGTCATTAGGTGTGTGTACATATACTGTGTCTTCTTGTGGCAGGGCAAGTTCATGCCAAAGTACTGTCGCCACTGTAGCATTATGCCTAAGACACCAAACACGACACCCCACCCAGTCACATTGTACTGACACCGGGCCAACCAGCCATGTTCCTTGCTCTGACCTCTCACTGCTGAGCGTCACCCGAGGCAGTAAAGAGAGGCTGTTAGTTAAAGTAAACAGCGTTAAGCTTTAATTGGAAGATTACTATATATAGCCCGTATAGATTTACAATAATATATTTAAACTTACCTAACATATAACTTGACAATGTATGAAGAAATATAAAAAAATTCTTGTATGGTTCAACTTAATCGCACCTCTAATACCTCACTTTGTTAAGTACTAAAACAAGTACGCAATTACAGGAATTGAACTTTTTGATCTGTGCAACACAACGGTTAAAAAGGCACGCGTGTTAGCACACAAAGTGGAGAAAGTGGTATAACCTATGAAATATTATGTTGGATAATATTCTGTTAAATACAGAGTTCCTCTGAGCTTCCACATTATGTTTTTTTCTTTCGCTTTATAACAATATGATCGGGTGACCCAACCCAATACTTCGTTATAGATTACTACTCCTAGCTAGACATCAAACATGTGGAAATGATTTGGGTTCACATGATCACATGATTTTTATTATGAAGGAAATTCCCACAGGAAAACGCCTTAAAACAGCAAAATCTACTTTTTACAATACTTTTGTCTTTTGATAAAACAGAAAATATAAATCGCATCACTCCAATTTTTCCCACACATGTTCTTCAGTAATTGTACTTCGTATTAAAGTAAGTTCTACTTGTGTTTCTGCATAAAAAAAAATTACACCTCACTGCTACACCAGCGATTTCCTATCCAGTTGCAAGGTGTCCCTTCTCTATACTCCGGTCAGCGGGCTGTATATCACAGACATACTGTCGAGTTGTCATGTTTGTGGAGGTTGTCTATATGGGGCTGCCTGATCGAGCTAAACATGTGTGACAACCTTGCCATATATATATATATATATATATATATATATATATATATATATATATATATATATATATATATATATATATATATATATATATGTATAAGTAAGTACCGCGTGAACAAACTCACCACCTCCATTTCTCATGACGACGTGTGGGAATTTCCACAGAGATCCCACGCCAACAGAAAAGCCTAAACACGACATCATGAATTCCAGGGAGTTGTGCCATTTCCCTCTTTCACTGGTATCCTTCCTCGTGTCTTTTTCATCCTTCGCTATGGCTTCCATATCCTGCGCCATGTTGATGCGCTGTGGGCTCCAGTGTATTAAACGGAAGAGGTCAAACATAAATCAGAGCATTCATTAATGGGCACTCAGCAATGAAAAAGAGTCGTATAGTTCACGGTCCAGTTCACTTAACACATCCCCATGCCCCAGTGTGTAGTGTACAAAAGATCAAAACGTCTTCCACAACAGGGTGTTGAACAAAAGGCGAAGAGTTGCGATGGAACGGAACGCCTTATAAAACACACTATAGCAGCATGTGGTTAAGCGAAGTGAGATACATACATTTTATTTTGTTAATACAAAGAAATAAAATCCACCTAGAATGTGCGTTTACAATGGTTATACATATGTAAATTAGGTGGGGAGGATGCAATGGTTAGTGTTGAACACAAGCCTGCGGCAATCACTGCTACACACACTTATCTCTTCACATTATGTATAGACCCACAAAAGCAGTATGCATAAAGCAGTGTCAGTTAACTAGCACTGCCGAAAAAAATTTGAAATGTTAGCAGTAATGTTTATTCAACAGGCCTATTACCAGGAATTTCCTACAGTCCGTTTTAAGGCAGCAGAAAGTGAACAATTGTTATCGAATAAGTGTTTCCTAATTCTTGATAGTGTGAGGAAAGCCCCTTCGCTGCAGCAGGACATAAGCTTGAGGGATCTATATGCTTAAAAACAGACATTCCTGACGCCAGACGTCTACCAAAATGGAATGTTTTATGCCAATGAAATGAAATCAGTAGCCAAATACAATGCTGATTTATAAGATGTCGATAATCAAAACATGTATCCCAGTTGCGCTTTGATTGCATCTGATACTGATCACGAGAATCCATAAAAATCAGAAAAAAAGTATTTTGAGAATTGTAAATCTTATCAAAGATAAAGAAATAATCTAAAATCTAAATTTTTTGAATGGTCTTTCAAGGGGTCAAGTTTATGGATGGAGAAATCTGAATCTGTAAGAAACTACGCCACCTTGTTAGATACCGGGAAAACTTAACTTTAAACCGCATGCAGGCTATCCAGGGTGAGCTAGACTCTAATGCTTAACACAATTGATATATGGCTAGCTGTCTTGAAGTAGAACCCCGGCGCTGGATGTTCCAAACTACGCATAGATGGTTTGGATACCCCCTAATCGATTCCGATCGTTTAAAACGTCAAAAACGTGGGGAAAGTGATAGGATTTGGTGATCAGAAAATCTACTCCCCTACGATCGAGCCCCCGTTGTCTTTGTGACGTCGCATAGGTATATTCCCTGCAGGCTTGACAGAGGCATTACTTATGGATAACAACTCCTGGATTTATTGTGTGTTGGTGACGTTTCCATGTAGGTTCTTACATCGTTATCAAACCATATGAACATAAAGAGATACAAGACAACATATATACAGTAAGAGAGTGAGTGGTGTCAAAAACAGGCAACAATGTAATATAGATATTAACTTCAGGGTTAATGGCTTCAGGGTTTAAGGCGGTCACTGTCTAATCTGATGAGGTCATTGTAGGCGCTCGGTAGGTGGTACCCCCAGTCTCGGTTAAGCTGTGGATTGTGTCGTCGGATCAGGCGTTTGAGGCTTCTCCACGTGCACAACACACGCAACAGGAGACAATCGTTGTACTTTTGCAACCAATTGTCGCTTGCAATTGTCACAACGCAATGTACTGTAAAGTTACATACTGCAGGGCACTATAGGTCACTCTGTGGTTCAGGTCGACCCGTCACACTCATGTACCACCTGTTTACATCACAATTAAACTCATGACTGGCGTTGTACAAGTTTGTTTTCAACCGTTTTAATCCTTTGTAAAGACAGAGGAAGAGAAAGTCGAGTCGGTTTGGATATATCATGCACGTGTTCAGTTACAAAAAAGGAATCATCTCTAAGCAAACTTTTAGCAACTCATGCATTTCAACAAACACATCTCATGATGTTCACGCACACATATTTATCGCCTTGGGGCGACCCTATAGTCCCTAAACATGAACTACAATTCTCCACAAAGACTTAATTTGCAGCATGCGTTCATTAATTACATCGATAACAGTTACATTTACGTTGAAGAAACAAGATCTTCTTCACTTCTGGCATCTATATAGGCTACCATTTATACAAAATGGCGTCTTGCTTTAAAGGATCTATGCGCACCTGTTGGTACCATCTACAATCAGTGCACACGAATTACAATGAGAACCAATAAAGCCCCCGTCTCCAGCACATCTCCAGATTATCCTTATACGAACAAGTCGACATGTAGAAATTTTTAGGCAGTGATCATTGAAAATGTCGATCCTTCTTATCTACCTGACCGTCTATAGCCCAGGAGGTACATCTTACCTGAACATTTATATATGTAGAATGAGGAAAAAGGTACCGTATATATGATATTCAATGCTCCTATGCAGGTAGAGACCATGTTGTCAGGTTTCGAATCTGCACAGTCACGTCTAGTACAATTTTATTACACCTCATTTTATTCATCATCAAGATGTAAACAGCAAATATAGAGAGATACTACTCGGTGAATTTATATCTCCATATTTACTCTTGTTCATTCAGGGATAAGTTCAGTACCAATTCTTACGACTTGCCCCGTTGTCAGTATAATGTGATTGGGTGGGGTGTCATGTCTGGAGTCTTCGGCATGACACTTCAGTGCCGGTAGGCCTGCCATAAGAAAACACAGTCTATGTACACACAACCAATGACTCCTCGTCGTCATATGACTGAAAAATTGTTCAGAACGACGTTAAACCTCAAGGACACACACACACACACACACACACATACATACATACATACATACATACATACATACATACATACATACATACATACATACATACATACATACATACATACATACATACATACATTAATATACAAAACAACCAACAGTCAGAATTCTGCCTATATATATACGCTACAGTAATACCCATAATGGGATTTGTGAACTGATGTTTCTTCGAGCTTTGAACAGAGGCTTTATATGAGGGGTGTGTATTACTTTTAGTAAACTTACTGTATACATATATCGACGGAAAGCTTTCTGAATTCTGTTCTAAAAAGGTCTATCGCAACGCAACATCAAGCCCATTTACCATGGTGACATATCTCTTCACCAAAGGTTGTCACGGAAATTACGCAAGACGCAAATTGCGACTGTTTCGTTGAACGGGTTCAAGGTTGAGAGCGTTTACGGTCTTTAGCGGTAATGTTGTTCCAGAAACGAGTTTGTTCTGTTGTGCCAGTAGAATTACAGGATATTCTGCCTGCAGGTGAAATATCCAGTCTTTAAAGGTCAGATGACGCAGATAAGGATTTTGCAATATGTAGCGGCAATAATGTATATGTTTATATATTTATGTAAGTACACGCGTATCTGTAACTGAGATATTGTTTATCTAGAATGCGTGGTCCTGTACATGGATTTGTATGAACTGACAAATCAGTGTATACTTGGGTTTTTACGTTATACTTCACAATTTTTCAGTCACATGAGGAGGATTCATCAGGTGTGTGTAATATACTGTCTGTTCTTGTGGCAGGGCGAGTCCATGTGCCAAAGTACTGCCGCCACTGAAGTATCATGATACCCATCCAGTTACATTATACTGACACCTGGCCAACCAGTCCTCCGCCAATAGAGGCAGCAACAAGTACCATTTTTAAAGCCTTTGTGACGCGACCAAGCTTTGATCCCAGGTCTCCCGACAGTGCAAATGCATTTGAATTATGTCAATACATGGTAAAATTGAACCCTGATGTGTTGATGTAAGTTTTGTTTGACCAGTCATTCAAATCCACCCCACTAATGATAATTTGATAAAAACTTACCGTGAGCTCACATCCAACAGCTGATTACTAGTATTTTCAGCCTTACGGAATCTTATGCATATAATATCATTCATCGAAACAACTATTGCCCTCCATTTTTCCACTATGTACCACGGGATGAAACATAAACTCTTTTGGGTATAAGGTAAATAACTCACCTGTTAGTCGTGACTGTGAAGGAACTGCAAAAGTGTGGTTAATCAGTGTAGCTTGTATCCCACGGGCACAAGTAGATGTACAGAATATGATTTTGCCCAATGAAATTCCCTACTCTCAATATCCACAACACGCCAACGACAAAACAGTCTTTTAGGCCTACATACATCACGCGACGTGCTATAATGTCAAAACATCGGGTCCGGTTACTTTAACACCATTCCCTGTTCTGGGCTATTGGTATACATACACTTTACTTTTTCTAACACTCCCCCCCCCGTGTCCCCCCCCTCCTTCTCCCCGCCTCGGGTAATATAACAGGCATTCAAGCTTTTGTAAATTGTACACACGGTAGCATAGAAAACGATAGTATGTGCTGTAACGGTGACCAAGCTACGGCCGAATACTTTCCTATTAGCATGCCAGACACGCACTGACTAAAATTAAAAGCACTGTACGGACAACCTATATAAAGGATAACATTTATATGATGACCAGCAAAACAAGGCTTGCCGTTGTATGCTTCTAACGAGCCAGCAGGCAAAAAGATCATCGGCTATAGCTGCTGTGAATTAAGTTATGTTAAAAATCTGTGAATGATGAATATTGGCCTTGCATCGATATGTCAGCAATACACGGCTCCACTTAGCGTACACGTTTACGCATAATTCAAGACAAAAAAAAAACAACAACAGTAAACATTAATTAAATGCAATGAACTAGATTGAAAGTCACTAGATTACATACATTATACCCAACTCACAACTCACGGACACATATTTGTGTCAGTCTGGGATTTATTTTGGCTGTTCCATAAGTTAAAGGCGTTAGTAAAATAAAATGTAATGCCCCATACAAAAGCGATTTTGTCAGAATTTAAACCTTATTTCAATTTTTGTTATTATTAATACAATTGTTGGAACTTTTTTTCTAGTGTACATTGCAACAAAATATAATTGGATTTTAACAACAATAATAATCAGGTGTAAAACTGAGTTCAAACATTAGATCTAAACAAACTACATCGTAACGAAAGAAATATTAAATATCCAAATCACCGTTGGGGCATATATGTAGTTATAGTTAAGTATGGCTAATCGAGTAAATCCACTGGAGCGTAAAACGGTATATGTTTAGAAGAGCTCTTCTCTGTCTTCATTACACCCTGACAAAACGAGTGGACATTTAATGCCTATTTAAAGGAACACAGAACATCCAGTAAAATTTAACTGCAGAAAGAACAATAGACACAACTAATTGCAGTATTGCTCACACCAGGCAGGCAAAGTGGGTCTTTATATAATAAAACTTTTGCGTTAACAGTGTCAGAAAAAGAAGACCACCACCTCAAACATATATGCCAGATAACTAAATTGGATCCTAATAGGCCTATGTCATTTTGAACCTTCTCTGCAATCTTTCACACATTACATTTATTCATTTATTTGAAAGCTGCTTAACGCCATATTAAAGAATATCTCAATTTTATGGATGCAGGAAACCGCATTGCCATCGACCTTTGACAATTTACTGACGAACTTTCCCACATCCCTTGCCCAAGGCAAGGTTTGAACCATAGACAGGAAAACCCAAGTGGAGCTACAATGGCCATGGATCACATAACCTATGTTGATATTTATATGTCTCTGGAGGCTATGTACATTGTAAGATAATCGGCCAAGCTTTGAGCGTTACCAAAAATATCGCGCCATGTTTGCTCGAAAAACGTTGAATATTATCAGACAAATTGTCCACAACAATGCACTAATAGACACACATGAAAGTATAGGACTTTGACTAATGCTGAATCCTCTTATTGTTAATTGTGTAAAAAAAAATTGGGAATAGCTATTAATAATATCGTCTGGTTTGATACACGTACCGTGCCATATCTACGTTATGCCTGTATATTCAAGCCATACTGAATGAACCTAGGTTTTGTTTTGACGTCGGATTGGAGGAAACTAGGCATTTGTACCTTGGGGTTAGCCATGTGACATGTTAGCCTAGCCTTTTTATGTCAAGTTCATCATAGTTCATTTCTATGTGGAATTTACCAGCTTATGCTGTCACAGCATGAATCGATGACGCCACAAACATGCGTGTCTCTTGGAACGTGGATTTAGGCCGTGAGGTTACAGTGTATATGTTTGGTGCAGGACAAGGTAGTCGCTGACACAGTTTTGACAACTTATTCAACTATTCCAAGACTTATATATGCTCTGTGTACGTCGAATACAACACCGTTTCGTGTACAGATACCATCAGTTGAATCACATTGCTCATTGTACAAGCATGTTTCCTGCATTACCTCTTTCATGAGCAGTTTCATGAGCTGTGAGTTGAAATTTAAACCTTTTAATCATTATCACAGGATAAACCCTATTATTACACAGGAGGTCTTTTGGGTGGTGTGTGAGCTCCTGTGATGTACCGAACTCTGTGGTGATTGTTTAACTTGGGTGGTTAGGGTTATCCCCCTTGGTCCAGTGGTCTCCCTCTGCCGCCGGGTGTCACACGGGTCTTTCATTTCACCATCTAGCCGAAGTACAGAGCCAGTTCATTAATCACTGTCCTGATTTTAACTTTATCTTTATATCCTACCTGCATCTCTTCAGATTTTCGTTTCGTTTTGCATTTACTAGTGCGTTTCGTTCACCAACAGTTTAGTGTATTTGCAGAGGAGAATTGTCTCGCCGGACTGTAAAGCAGATAGCATGGGACTGTGATTCAGACGTTACCCACGGCAGACAAACATGGAGGTCCATTGGCTGCCAAGGGTCCCAAATTGGGGAAAGTGGAGAGGAGGTCGAAGTCATCTACAAGGCCTACGGCCCCCGTGCTTTCCCTGGGCGACGATTTGAGTGACCGGGGTTTTCATTTATAATTTGAGAAGGAAGTCAGAGCTCAAAAGTAGACGGCTGAATTGAAAGTAATTACATCACAATTACTATTGATTAAATGGTCAAAGCATCCAAAGTAGACCGCAACAGGGACGGCAGTAGACAGCTGTCTGCAACCTGTTACTTGCCCTTTTTGAACACCTTGGGTGACCTGGGCCCTGCTACAGCTGGCGCCAGTACCAGCGGCCAGCAGATGGACGAGTATCCACCCCAACTCCTGTGTTGTCAACAACACGGACTGTCCCGAGCACTGCTAGTGATCACATAGGCTCGTAGCCCATAGATGAGCCGTTAAATACGAATTTAGCCTAGTGCCTAAGACCTCCTCTGGTATCGACAATTTGGTTTCAAATTTACCTCAAACTTTGACAGAGACGATATGGCGTGATGAGTTCGTTGAACTAGGGCTCATGCTGCAGGGTGAAAGGGAATCAGTTCAGCTTGTTGGGTCCACGACCGTATTCTCGTCTGCTTCAGGACAGCTGGAAATTTAAAGCAAAACCCTCTGTTGCTCGAGTGGACTCCATTGACAAATAGACACCAGCATTTTTGATTTATGCCAGCGTCCTGATTGAGAAATCTCCCCATACGGCTTTACAGCTGCAAAAATATATGAATACTATCAGGACAGCAGCCAAGAGGTTTGGTGGGTTTAGCTGGAGAATGTGCGATGAGCAGTTCCGAATTCGCCATGCAAATGACCCATCCCAGTCGTGGGCTGGTCTTAACGCAGAACTTTGGCTCATGTTTATGATTCAATGTCAAACGCCCCCGAACCTTGTCGGCAGGCCAGCTACAGTCAATAATAGTAATATTAGGGTAAATAGCAATTTAGGAGGCAGCTGTCTGTTGGGCATTCAATGGCAATGGGTGTAGAAGGGATACCTGTAAATTCAGGCACGCATGTGCAAAATGTGGAGGCAGACATGCTGCAAATATGTGTGGGGTCAAGCATTTAAGTCAAAATTTTCGTTTCTTCAAGCCAAAACATCTTCAGTTTAGGCAAAACGCCAGTTAAACTGGATCGCCGGCAGCAGAATTTGAGATTATTTCTAAACAAAACGGAAGCGGCAGAAATAGTCGATGGTTTTAGATTTGACTTTTCCCTCAAGTATACTGCCTCAAGACTTCCAAATATAGCAAGAAATCTAAAATCTATCAATTTTAACCCAACAGCAGTTGTAAGAAAATTATCACATTAACAATTTCAACATTCGGTTTAGTTCCAAGAAACAGCCAGGGGAATATCGCTTGATACACAACTTATCATGCCCAGATGACAATTCGGTTAACGATTACATAGACCCCGTCTTATGCTCAGTCAAATATACCTGCTAGTTTTAGTTTTTTTCCTGTTTTTCATAAAACTGAAAAGAGGTGTTTCTTACTCTGACATTAGCTTAAGTGGGGATATTTTTTTAAGATCATTAAGTTGTCTAAATAAAACAGACCTTATTTCCGTTATTGATTTTCAGCGCAGGTTCCATGCAGTCAAGCCAGATGTCCCTCCTGACAAAATATGATCGTATGATTGACAGCTGTTAGCTCTGACTTTATTAAATATTTTCCTTTGTTTAATGATTTAGATTATTCTATTTATCTGATATTTTGTAGATCGAACAGGGGCATATTTGTCTTATATCATGGCGGTCAGATTTATGGGGGGGGGGGGATCCTACACTCCAACAAAAATAAACTCCTTCGCGAAATTCTCTTCCCAATTGATGACGGATAGCATTTTCGTCGACCTCAAGGTCCGCGGAACCTGGAGGTGGTGGTAGGTCTTCAGTCTAGTTTTTCTCACAAGACACCCCTGAACTCTCCCCTAATTTGAGACAGGCCCCAACCGCTTAGGAACTGGTTCCGCTTCCCCTCTAAAATTCGGAATAAATCCATCCTCATTACAGGTTAATTCGTTATCAAGAACGGATTACCGGTAATCAAATTAGATCAACGAAAATCCAATTCTTCATCACGCAAGAAACAAATTTGACTGAAGATTTTGTTTTCCTTAGACCTGTTTCTAGACCTACATACCTAACCAGGTATAGGCCCTACGGTACGTGACGACACAAGTAGCGGGAGCTGGGCTCAAATGTGTCCTCATCTGGAAATGTCTATTAAAGCCTTGTGCCGAGTAGAGGTGCAGATCAGCCGGTTGAAATCTCGAAGTTAGCTCCCTTGTTTCTACTGATTTCACAGGACAGAAATCTCACATTAGTACATCGGTCCAATCAGGTTCCTTCATTCTATTTACATAAATCATTCTGCATTATGCAGTGTGCCAAAACAGACTGTAAAATCGTTCGATATGCCGATAGAAAAAAACACAGACATATCTTTTGCATAAAAACGAAGGGGGAAAGTATGGTAAATTTTGTAGACGAAGCTGATTGAATCTGTGAGTCTAATGTAATTTCCAGAGATCTAAAAAACAAAGTTGGTCCTAGATGACCCATGTTAACTTCAGTATGCTGTTTTCATCGTGTCCGGTATAGCATTTATAAGGCATGAGGTTGAGTCCATTCATGTGAGCGCGTGGACGATATTCGATAACAATTTGTCAAAAAGTAAATATCGGTAAAGTTCGGAGTGGTTTCCGTGCTTGGATTGGCTATTCATGTGCTCCGCTACACACGAGGGTCAGATAGATGGCAATTCTGACGTATACACATGGCATCTTGAGCTAAAAATGAAGCCAAAAATAATTTAGTCGTTTGTGTTGATAGCCAGACGTGCTATAAACATATTAAGTGTTGAGGGGTCGTTGTTGAAAGTCGTTAATTATGTTGTCTTCCTAGACAAGCGCACAATGGAAACTAACAAGGCATGCATATATTTGCTTAGAAGATACAGTTGACAAAATGTCACGATCAGCAGACGTCCTAATTACTCACTGAGACATCACTGGTCAAAAAGAGAATACATGACCAACTTCTCCATTCACGAAAATGTAACGTGCCACTAACTCATTGCATGCAGAATCTGGACACCAGGATCCTCTCTTTTCCATTGTAACCTCTCACAGAAATTGTCTCCTGTTCGAAACACACTCTCCGTGTCCTATATCTCTGCACTGGACCTGGTCTGATATAATTCTCCAGCGGTTCTCTCTGTTTTTCTCCAATCAAAAAAGTCCGACAGCATCAATCATATCAATGAAATTACTTTTATTGCCAATTAAAAAAGAATGCAAAAATTCAATGCTAATAAGCGTATGTCCTGATACTCAACTTTATGATCTAACACATGACTATAGGGGCATTAAGATTAAACATCGAGCACTTTTTGATCAAAGCTTGTACGTCCATTCCTTTTTTGTTTTTAAGTGGGTGACGATATTAGAAATCCAGATTACTACAAAAGACCCTAACCTTTAGGTGCATTGGCGATTAACGTTACGTTCAAGAATACTTCAATTCCATGCATATATGATGGTGGAGAGTTTCTTGGGCGGAGGAAACCGGCGTGCAAGAAGTATACCACCGCCCATTCCGACAAATCACCTGACTTAATCCTCAGCCGAAACAGCAAGAGCCGGATCTCATGAAACCGCGCACCCCATTGGTCCAAACCGTGACATTCCCAGCAAGCCAACGTTCTAACCGTTTCAGACAAAGTGGAGATAATTATAATACTATTTCATTGTTTCGCTTTTCTTTTCCGTGAAGCCGCAATGTTTGTGTGGTACGTCACTCTTACTTGGATACGTAAAATATGAAGTATCACTAAAATAGAACAAACCAGTGCACAAATGGTGCCACTTAGATTCAAGCCAGGAAGGGGTTTCAAGAGTTTCATCGGTGCACTTCTGTGTATTCAGAGAAAGCAGAAATTTTCAAGCTCGATCATCTTGGAAAACATCGGGCAGCATATGGCACATTTCCAGTTCTGTCTTATCCAGTGGAAGATCACTGAAGTACGATTTTTCCTTGCATTCATCACAGGAATGTTTTACAAAAGAGTCATACCTCATGGCTGATAAATGCTTGAAGCGCTGAAAGTGAAATAATGAAAAATGATATGTGAACACAAGTATATAGGCATTCGTTAGGTTAGTCAGATGAAGTATATTAAAATCAAATGTTGAAACATAGGATTTGTGTTTTCTGACGACATTTCCTGGCTCCATTGATTTCCAGTGACCTTGGCGTTGTTCAAGATTTCTGTGCAAAATTTGCTAGTAATGTAAAGCCATCGTAGAGATTTGCGCATGCGCTATAAGAGATATGATATACTGAAAGCACTCGACCAGATAGAGAAATTCTGTTGGCCTAAAATAACACCTCCACTAAAGGGAATGGCACATATATGATACTCGAATACACAAATGGAATGATTATTTTAAAAAATCATTCTAACTATCACTGTTGTTATGAAGAATATTATTTATGCCTTCTTTGCCTTTTGTCATAAGTATGCATCTTTAACTTTTTGGGATTTAATGTTCGGGTTTTCTTGATCTGGAATTTACGTATAAATAATAACATAAAGATTAAGGCCAATGATATATCTTAGGTCGTAATGTACACAAAAGTGGCAATAGTTTCATTAGTGGAGAAGCCAAGCATACCTGCATTAGCGAGCCTTGAGTTGTGAATAGGCCGTAGACAATGGCGGCTGGTATTGGTAAGACAATACCTGTGGCGATCACCCAACCCACTGTCTGAGCAATATCTGGGTAGGAGTAGTCATTCAGTGTGGGTGGTTTAAACCTCCACAGGGTGATCGATAACACTACCTGAAAACACGGCACACATTTATTTATGTAAAAGAAAAGACAATAAATAATATAATCTAAGTTATTTAGGAAGAGCGGGAAAACAGGCATAAACGGCCAATGACATTTTTTCTCTGACGTGGTCAGTGTCTCTGTAGATCAACCTTTAATCTCAAATTCTTACGAAGCTATAGCAAAAACAACAAGTTATGCTTCTTAAACTTAGTGTCGAACACATTATCGATGCATGTATACATTTGGTATATTGTTGTCTTTTATTTTAAACAACAATCAATTTAAGAAACAAACAATCAGCTGCGTTCACAAGTGTTAGCAACAAAATTTAGTCTTGTGTAAATGAGACCATCCTGTAATATTTTGTTTTTGCTCTTTCTTCGTGACGGTTTCAATAAGCAGAACAATCGATTGACCTGGACATTTCCAGATTTTCATCTGATTCATTGTCAGTTACACATGAAGGTCTAAAAGTCTAACACCAGACAAGCGGTGCACAGTGGAATGTGATGCTATGTTTCATACTGAGTATTATGAGAGTGACCATGTGGCATCTTTCATGAATATTTTTACCAGACAAATGACGGGAAGGACAAATTTCCAGTGGAATTTCAAGATTTTCAGAACTCTGTTGGGTAAGGTGGGCATCATTTCCTTGATGTTTTCACAAAAGTTGTCTGCCCCTGAAAATATATTACTTTGTTATACCAGAGCTGTGAAGGAAGATCGTTACGAAAGGCCACGGCCTTTGATGTCACCTAAACACGTCAGTTTCTTCTTTGTATTTCACACCAATACCACGAATTTCTGAGTTATGAAACTAATTATAGACTTTGCGTGCTGTATTGTGCACTACTGCAAATATGCGCTTGACGCGGAGACAAACAGGACCAAGGTAGTTTTATGAATGGGAAAAGCAAAAAACAAACAAACAAAAAAGGCACGGATAATCAGAATGACAATGGGTATTAGTGCAATATAGCGTTTGTAAAAACAAATCTAAACATTTTTCGTTCAGTATATGAATAGTAAAATAAAACGTGCAAAAATTCAAATGAATACGCCCTCGTAGAGTGAAACTGTATCTAAAATAGGTATACTAGTTTTGTTAACCACGGAAAGCGTAAATAAATATTCAGATTGTATTTATTGATGAAAAGGCAGTTTTCCACCCTAAACGGCATTTTTTTGTGAAATTTGTTCAAGTAATAGTAACAAGTGTATAACCAAACCTTTTCAATGGTACATGAATTAAACTTACCAATGGTCAATCGGCGCAACTTCGCTGACTGTTCATATACACTCTATATATATCACTGTAATCATCGTATATACCACTATGTTCACTGCATTCCACTTTACTTACCACATATACCACTATATACTCAATATGCATGTACTCACCATACACCCAGGCGATGGCCAGCCCCTCAAATAAGGAAATGGTTGTTGTGCCTAATGCTGCCGAATACCAGTCAACTACTTGGAAATAATACATGCCACCCTGAAACAAGTATTGTAATTAATATATTAATTAAGTAATTTATTTATTTATTTGCATGAAGTTTGCACCGCAATAAGGAATTTTCCTACCACGTGCATGGCAACAATCAGTCTCATGGAGTAGTATAGGGAATAGGGGATCTGGCGCACCCTCCCCTTGGGGCCCTCCCCAGAACAAATAGAGGCTCCCAAGCCCCATTCCCTGAACACCCTCCTCCTGGCAAATAGGGGCTCCCAGCCCCATCTTGAGGCGTATACCCACTTTAGGTTCTGGCGCACCCTCCCCTTGGGGCCCTTCCCAGAACAAATAAAGGCCCCCAGCTCCCCAGAGGAGGGTCTGGCGGCTATAGAAATTTCATATTAGAGAGACATCGCAACTAGGCACACGGCGATATTGCACAACGGCGCGTACAATAACCAATCACCAAGAAGCACGAGCACTACGGAAGGAGTATGTGACGCTCATAGGCGTGCGGCCTAGGTACCCACGGTCCCGCATTTCCTTGGAAGAATTGCAGGGGTTCCTCGACAGGTATTAAACGGCTGGGAAGCAAGACAACATGCCAAAGAGTCTCAAAAATTGCCGGTGGCTTTTCATCGACTCCACGGAGCTCTGTGGTAAGAGTGGTCTGGGGGAGTACTGCAGCTTCCACCTATACCGTCTGCGGAAAGGTCCTGGCAACCAGCCATGTATTCGCTGTGGTCGGGGCGTTAAAAACCAATTTCGGCTTTGCAGGGCCTGTGGATATCATAATGCTTAGACGCGTGAAAGGCAGCGGAGGCGCAAGGCTTTCTTGGACGAGTTCAAACGGCTGGCGGCTATCGAAATTTCATATTAGAGAGACACCACTAGGCATACGACAATATTGCACAACGGCGAGTACAAACACCTGGCGGCTATCGAAATTTCATATTAGTGAGGCATTGCCACTAGGCATACGGCGCATACAATGAGGCACCATCAAAAAGCGCGAGCACTTCGGGAGGAGTTTGACACGCTCCTAGGTGTGCGGCCCAAGCACCCACGGTCCTGCAATGCCTTGGAAGAGTTGCAGGGGATCCTCGACAGGCATAAAACGGCTGTGGCTAAGTGGAAGCGGCTGCAAGACAGCAAGAACTCCCGAAGTAACGAGGAGTTGAAGCAAGACAACAAGGAACTTCCTCCGTAACGAGCAGTTGGATGAATTGCTAGGTGGAATACAGGGTGAAAAGAAACTAGAATTCATTATAAACGGCAGGGCCATAAGGAATCTCCTCCGAGTCTGGCAGATGGGCGTACCCGGAGGTGTTTGGACGGACCCCGTAGCATTCTTAGAAGAAATTCGACCCAGTATTCGCCAGAAGCTAGAAGAAGAGTTCCTGGCACTCAACGGGGTTAAGTTCCAACTAGGCCTCAGGGTTCAGCTGCGAAAGGCCCGCGTCGATGGCAGTGAAGAGTATACCAACCCAGTACTCCGCAGCAAACAGGAGGACCTCCTAGAGGTCGGTGACATTGACGGGGCTCTAGATAAGGTCTTCCCCACCATCCAGGAGGCGCTAGAAAAATGGACGCAGCGAGAGTCAGGGTGGGTTGTAAATAGCGTGCAAACACTCTGGCTTGACATTGCAAGGCATCAGCCGCTGAGAGGCGGTTCCTCCATCCCCCTACCTGCAGCTGTGATTAACAAGAAAGCAGTCATCAACGTGAAGAACAAAGACGGCGACTGCCTCCGATGGGCACTCCAGTCTGCCTTATTTCCGGCCGCCCGGAGCCCTCAGAGACCAACAAAGTATCCCACCAACGATGGTCTTGACTTTAGTGGGATCGACGCCCCCACACCCGTCTCTCAGATCCCTAAAGTGGAGGAAAAGAACGACCTCGCCATCAACGTGTTCGGGTGGGACAAGGGTGTGATCGTGCATCGTCTCAGCAAGCAGCCCGGTGGCACGCCCCGAATCAATCTGCTGCTGACTGGGAAGGCAGGCGAATTCCATTATACGTGGATAAAAGATCTCGATCGTCTCCTGTTCCCAGAAAGTAAGACACGAAATCACAAACACTTCTGTGAGCGGTGTCTACACGATTACACAAGGGAGGATCTGCTCGAGGCGCATAAGCCGGAATGCTGTGGGATATAGACGGTGGTGAGGGTGGAGATGCCCCAGGAGGGGGAAAACAAGTTCACCTTTCAGAACCACCACAAACAGCTACCGGCTCCGTTCATCATATATGCCGACTTTGAGGCCCTGACCAAAAAGGTTGAAGGCCCGCCACCGTCACCTACAGAGAGCAGCACTCAAAAGACTCAGCACCACGAGTCATGTAGTTACTGCTATGTTGTGGTGCGTTGCGACGGCCGCACAAAACCCCCCGTGGAATACAGAGGCTCTGACGCGACGGAACACTTCCTCAAAGCTTCCGCAGGAGGAGCGGGAAATCAAAAATGTTCTAGCTAACCCTATAGCCATGAGGATGACTCCGCAGGACTGGCAGGCCCACAACAACGTCGCAACCTGTCACGTGTGTGAAAAGCCTCTAGGCGTCTATTCTGTGCGCAATCAGTGCCATATCACCGGCAAGTACAGAGGCGCGGCCCATAACACATGCAACCTAAAGTTGCGGCTGGGTCCTAAGACAGCCATACCAGTAGTCTTCCACAACCTACGGGGCTACGACGGCCACCTCTTGATGCAAGCCATAAGTAAGGTGGAGGGCCGCATCTCTTGCATCCCCAACAACACGGAAAAGTACATCTCCTTCTCGCTGGGGCAGCTCCGCTTCATCGACAGCGTTCAACTCTTACCGGCTTCCCTTGACAATCTGGTAGAGGCCAACAAACCTGAGGCTTTCCACATCACAGCCAGATATGAGCCTGCCGAAGAAACACGTAAGTTACTCATGCGCAAGGGCGTCTACCCCTATGAGTATATGGACTAACGGGAGCGCTTCGACGAGTCCAGCCTCCCACCTAAAGAGGCTTTCTACAGTAAGCTCAAAGTCGGAGGCATTAGCGATGAGGACTACATCCATGCGAAACAGGTATGGAAGGCATTTGACTGCACCAATCTGGGAGACTACACAGACCTTCACTGCCGCACAGACATGCTCCTGTTGGCTAATATGTTTGAGGCCTTCCGGAAGACTTGTTTACGGCAGTATGGATTGGACCGCGTTCACTACCTTACGAACCCAGGTCTCTCGTGGGATGCGCTGTTCAAGAAGACCGCGGTAGAGCTGGAGCTGTTGACGGACTATGACCAACATCTCTTCATTAAAGATGGGTTGCGAGGAGGAATCTCCATTGTAAGTAAGCGACACGCCAAAGCCAATAATCCGCAGGTGGAGGGATACAACCCCGAAAGTCCAAAGAGCTACATCCAATACTTAGACGCCAATAATCTATATGGCTGGGCTATGAGTCAGTTTCTTCCAACGGGCGGCTTTCAGAGCATAGGTGACGCGCAGCGTCTCGGTGAAACGATTGCTACCCACCCCCACGACAGTCCTTCTGGTTACTTCCTCGAGGTCGACCTAGAGTATCCGGCCGACCTACATAACGCACATAACGGGTACCCATTAGCCCCGGAGCGTCTGGTGGTCCAGAAGGAGTGAATGTCAGACTATCAGCACGGCCTTCTCGGCAAAAAAGCGCCTACCGAGGTCGAAAAGCTGGTCCCCAACCTCCGCAACAAGGAACGGTACGTCCTGCACTACCGGAACCTACAGCTGTATCTATCTCTGGGAATGCGCCTGACAAAGGTTCACCGGGCCCTTAGATTCGCCCAGAACCCTTGGATGGAGCCCTATATCAGGATGAACACCGAGCTCCGAAAAACGGCCGCGAGTAAATTGGAGAAGGACCTGTACAAGCTAATAAACAACTCGGTCTTCGGAAAAACCATAGAGAACCTTCGGAAGCGTGGACGTCAAGCTGGTACGCTCTGGAGAAGACGACAAGCTCCGACGCTTGATAGCCAGCCCGAGCTTCGCACGGGCAAACATATTTGATGATGACCTCGCAGCGATTTAGATGCACAAGACCCGTCTAGTCCTAAACCGACCTATCTACGTGGGCATGAGCATTCTAGATCTCTCAAAGCACCTGATGTACGACTTCTACTACAACCACATGAAGGCCAAGTACGGAGAGCGCTGCCAGCTCTTCTAAACTGACACGGATAGTCTGCTACTCGAGATTCAGACTGATAATGTTTATAGGGATATGGCTGAGAAAGCAAACCTGTACGACATCTCAGATTACCCACAAGACCACCCCCTGCACAGTGTAGCAAAGGTCTTGGGGAAAATGAAGGACGAGTGCGCGGGGCGGCCGATCGCCAAATATATATGTCTGCGTCCCAAGATGTATTCCATTCTGGAGGCCGACGGAGCCAACATAAAGAAGGCCAAGGGCGTGAAAAAGGGTGTTGTGGAAAAGCATATCCGCCATAAGCAGTACAAATAGGCCCTCTTCGAGAAAAAGATCTTCCGTCACGGTATGGACGTGCTGCGATCAGAGCGCCACCATATCTACGGACAGCACCTGAATAAGGTCTCACTGTCCCCCTTCGATAGTAAGCGCTGGATCGTCCGACGGCAGCCGCCCTCCAGCTCTCCAGGATGGTAGAGATAACGAACGTCAACACCCGCGGGGATCTTCCGCTCATTAAGTCTAACGGGGCGACCTGGAACCGTCGAGGAAGGCTTATGTGGCACCTCTTCTGTCTTGATGGCGTCTTTCGGCTTTTTACCGACCAATCTCCTTGTCTCGTTATTCAGTGCGGCCACAACAGAGGGCAGCCGAGCCACTCATTCAGTAGACCGTTGTTCGGGACGGGGGCGCATCTCCTGGGCGTACTGATGTCCAAAGAGCAGCTCAGCCAGAGTACGGTTGAAACGCTCCACTATGCCTTGGTCTCGGTGGATATCCAGGCAACCACGGCGGACTGTGACATCGTGTTTGGCCAGCAGTTGGCTCACTGCACCCATGAACTCGCGTCCTGGGTCAACTTGGAGAAGCTTCAGCCATCGAAGGGATCCCCGCTTGTAAATGCGAGAGAGAGCATCAGCGACTTCTTTGGAATCTTTAGTAGCCAGAGGTTCCGCCCCTTGTAGCGAGAAGCGACATCAACAACTGTCAGCACGTACGTATACAGCTTCCGGCCTCGCCGATCATGTGGTAGAAATAGAAGATAGGCTTGGTGGATGTCATTCGGCGTGGAAACATGGAACATAGGCCTCGGTATTTTTCTGGGACGGGGCAAGTATATCTGCCAGATAGCCTGCTCTTCCAGCCAGGCCCGGACCACATCTTCGGAGACTTTAGCCGCAGTAGCAAGATTCTGGATGGCCGCGCGGCCCTTCCAGTACATACGAGGGATGTAGTAGATATTAGCCAGGCGAGCAGACACCTTACTGGCCATGTCATCAAGATATTCTAGCAGCCCTCTAACAGATTTGCGACGAAAAAGATGTTAATCGTTGCGGCGTATTTGCGAGTGCAGAACCACCTCACTACTAAGATCGTGCGTGCCATACGGCGAGGAGCTCGATGGTGAATCCGGCACAGTCAGTTCGGATTACTTGGTGAGTTTTGCGATTCCGTAACTCACACCCCCAACCACACACATTCCCAGGATGACGAAGGTCATCTCGCGGTGTTTTTTATTTTCACTAGGCACTTAGAAATCGGAGAGCTGTGGCTCTGTGCCCAGCAGTGCGTCGCGTGCGCCGCGTGTAAGAGTTTTGTCCGTGACCCTAGAATACTAGCGGATTGCAGTGTCGACATCCGGAACGTTTGGACAGCGTGTCCCTGGCGGCGGAGTTCATCGTTGATCCAGTCCAAGCGCTCAGTGTGCTTTCGGGCCCATTTTTCCTGGGCGGCTTGGAGCTGCTTTACAGCGCGGTCATGGCGCCTCCGCTCTTCGTCGACACCGGAACTCCTCAGCATCGAAAACATATAGCTGCTCCCACTGAAGGCCAAAGCGTTTACGAGGGCGCCGCCCATCATCATTGCGATGGAGGCCATTAATACTGGATTATATTGGGAGGAAGGCGCCCTTGTTTAATTAGCAGTTCCTTCGAAAACATGGCCAGGCCTACATCTGCAATGACCATACCGACGTCACGGGGTGTTAAGTCCAGCTTCGGGAGGGCTCCTTTCAGGAACATCTGGCCGAGACGAGCGTACCCGGTAGCCAGGAGAGAGACCACAGCGGCGTGGTAGGCCGCGTTGACTAGCACTTTTCCGTCACTGGGTGGAGTAGACATGCTGCTCTATATAGAAAGGGTCGCGACGTGTATTCAAATGGAGATTCTTTTCTTGCGGCGTGATATCTTTTTGCGGCGTAATATCTGCACCTCTTCCATGTGCTGTATAGCGGCTGCACCACACGCGTAGCAACACTAGCACTGCAAGGCTGCCAACGCCTAATAACGCCAGGGGCGCCCTCCAGTGGGTGATGTGGTGTGCCTTCGTAGAAACCGGTTCCTTCGCAAAATCTGTGTCTCCCCCCTCCTTGGTAGAATCCGGTTCCTTCGCCTGTTTCTTGGTGGAATCAGCTGCGCCAAGCAAAGCAGCCTTTGCCTCGCGAAGCTCGTCCTTGAGCTTTTCAGCCTTGGCTTTTCTCCCTGCAGCACCCGCTCGACCCGCAGCGACTTTTTTGGGATTCTTCGCAGGGCCGTCATTCGTAGAATCCGCTGTCACCCCCTCTGCTTCCTTCGGGCCTTCCGGATTCGTTGTACTCATATTCCTCTTTATCATACGGCTGATTTCTAGGACAGCAGTGGTGTTGGAATGAGCAGTGCTCAGCAGTGGTCAGCGCCATGGTTAACGGTGCTAAGTACTTACCATAGCAGTAGTATATTCAGCAGCCAGCACTGCTAAGCGCCTGTTCAACAAATGGGTCGGTGGCGAGCTGTGCCATGAGCATTGGTCGATTCTCGGGTGGGATTAATAGGAGCCAGCTGGCCGCCCTTACATATGATCTCAAGAACATACCTCCGAGACCGTTAACCATCCGCGCACCGAACTTAGCCTCGTACCGGGAGTACAGCCTTTCAACGTCTTCGTCGCTCATGGCGTCGATCTCAGCGGCTGTTACGTCTTTTCCCAGATATCGCTTAGCCTGCCCACCCACCGCAAGTGCCGCCAGCATATCCCTGAGCAGCCGTGCATCATCTTGTTGGCTGGGGTCGGGCTGTTGGCTTCGGCCGGGCTGTTGGCTTCGGCCGGGCTCCTCCTCTGCGCCCAGAATCTCGTCTATTATAAGCTCGTCGGTATCCATGCTTCATTGGAAAGGGGCGATTACGTCTAATATATAATCTTAGATGTGCCGGGCGTATCAGTCATTAGCAGGATCTTAGAATGCGGATAGTTCTTGAGCTTCTGTCGAACCTCTGCCTTTTCGCTCTCGGCCTCGATGATGTGGTTCTCCTCCAGGCATTCGTTGAACGAGTGCCGATCTTTGCAGTGGAATAAAGCCACCCACCTTGTCTGCTCGCGAAAGTCTTTCAGGACGGTATTGTATTTCTGAGTGAGGACCCAGACGCTTTGCTTTGCATGACGGCCCGAGAAAGCCATGAATGACAGCATTTTTTGTTTCTTCTTCATCGCCTCCAACGCGCTATAATCATCGATGATGTATAGGGTGGTCTCCCCCTCGAACAATCTGTAGAAAGCTGTCAGACAGTTGTTCAGCCGCTCGCCGGGGTCAAAACAATAGACCTCAGGGCCAGACAGTATCCATCGCCGCCGGTACGCCTCGTTATGCTTAAGAGTGGGGCACAGGATCACAATGTAATGAAAGAAACCGCGGAAAGGGCCCTCAAGCAGGTCCAGCACGAAGACTCTTTTGCCGCAGTTCGTCTGCCCACAGATAATCGCGAAGTGGGCGTCATCAATAAAGCGCGCTAACGAATCTACCATTCTGGGTGTACAGTTTTGCGTCCATGATCACATAGAGATATACGTTCAACACGACGGGATCTTCTTTCTCTTTTGTCACCTGTATCGTAATCCACTCGCTGGCGTTCAGAACACGCCTCCCACTGCCATGCAGCTCGTCATCGTCGCTTGGCCGAAGGTCAAGCCAGAAGGCGTTCTTGTGCGTGAAGAACTCTTCCAGGGAGACGTTTGCCAGTCCTAAGTCATTATGACCCTGGCCACCTCAGGGTCCCGCTTCCGTAGGGGTGAGCTGGCGAAGAACTTCTGGACCTCGCCCCATTGCTGGTACGCCCGCATGCCCTGGCTGTACGGCTGATTGGGGACCCCTTCTATTGTGACTTCTACTTTGGTGATCTTCGGGTTGTAGAAGGATTCCGACCTCCTCCTCCACGGGGTTCCTTTAGTCTCAAACAGCATGATGATGCCCTTCATTGCTCTTGCGGGCGTGTTCAGGTTTATGTTCCAGAGAGTATCAGACTTGTCCTTCACAAACTTTCGGTGGCGGAAGACGCGATCATACAGTATGGAGACGCCCCCGGCAAACTGGGTGCGGATCTGTCTAGAAAGCTCCTCTTCGGTGACCATATCGAACTCCAGGCTGATGTAATCGATGGTGTAAGTCGCGTCGGCATTGTCTGTTGTCTGGATGACCCGGTCGTAATCGTTAAAAGTCAGTTCGTACTCCAGTCGGTCGGCCAAGGCACTCTGGTAGAATGGCATGTGGCTATCTAGAAGCTCAAAGTCTAGCGGGATTTGGAACCGGCTGCCAAAGGCGCATGCGATGGCTTTTTCTTCAGCATCGTCGTCACTTGCGTCCTCCGCTCCGACTCGAAGTTTAAGCATGTTTTCGCTGCCGATGCTTTGGTAGGCCGCATTCTGCCGTTCGTTTTTGGTCAGCCATAAGTCGCTGTAGCAATGAAACACATCAGAGTCGTCGATGGACATTACCTCATTCCCGCTGATTCTGATCGTGGTTTTCTTGACTACTGCGCGTCCGAAATTCCCGACCACTGTAGCGTTCGGGTCGGATGAATTGATCGTGATCGAGAAGGCCAAGCGCACGGAACGGGGCACAATGACGTCATTTGCGCCGAGGTTGGGGAAGCGGACCAAGAGTTGTTGATTCTGGTCGATCTCACTCGGGTTGTTGGTAACGGCCAAGGACTGCCGTACACCTTGTACCCCGAGAGGCTTACGGGGTGTTCTGAAGGGGTTTAACCTGCGTCCGTATGCATCCATTGTTGTATTGAAGGCATACCTTGCAATGTTCAATACGAAGATTATGGCAGACATTGACATTGGTGACCAGGCGTTCGACGACGCCCAAGAGGACAACAACATCGACGACGAGCAGACCACTCTCCCTGCGGGTGGTGATGTTCCCGAGCAACAAAGCCGGGGTGCGGCCGCCAGAAACCTTCAACGAGAGCTGACGCAGGCCGCCGTGAATGATGATTACGATGCCTTGGCGAAGGCGGATCCCAGCCTTACCCCCCTCTTTCGCAATTACACGAAGTTTGAGCGAGTCTGCGACTCGTGGCCCACCCCAATCTGGACATCATCAACAAAAAAAACAGGTGAACAGCTAGCCCTCTCAACAGTCGCCAATAAAGGAGGGGTTAATGTTGTTAGGGGGGAAGGGGGGCTGGGCTTTATAGACTGGAAAAGAAGAGAACAGCCATCATTTCCTCCAGCAGCAGTCGCAGCCCTTGAGACTGCGAGTTCAGAACTCGGTGCCGTGGCCGCCGAGGCAGATATCATGGAGCTGAAGGATTTAAACCAACCAGCGAAAAAGGCCGCTGATGCTGTCCACATAATGGAAACAAGCTTGACGGATAGTGAGGTCGAGCGGCCTCTTTCAACGATAAACGACCCTCCTCTTCCCATGCGAGAACTTCTGGGGCTTGACAAGGCACTGCAGACCTCGGAAGGCGAACACGCGAATAACCTCGCCAAGCTGTCAAGTCTCGCTAAGGACATCGCAAAACAAAAACAGAATTTGGAGGAAGCCCCCTGATGAATTCTCCCGGCACCGGATCGCAGACCGGATAAGGAATCTCGAGGACGAGAGGGAGGCCCGGCTTGAAGCAGCCTCTTTAACGGGCGAAGCCCTGCGCACGCAAATACGCCGAATCAAGCAGACGATCGATCGCATCCTACACAAGGATACCACTCAGGCCGAGCGCGTCCACACCCTCTTCCGGGAGCAGGGAATAACCGTGGTCTCCATTCTCACGGCAATTGGGATGTCGATCTCGACACTGGGGCTAGCGATAAAGTTGGCGCTGACTGGCGGGTTCGGCGCGGGCATCCAGCCAACGCCACCTCCATCCGACGGGCATGGTCGTAAAGAATGGGTGAAAAAGCATATCCAGTTCCTGGCGCACGCCCTTGGCAAGCTCGCTGGGAAGGCTGCCGCTGCGATTCCGGGTATTATTGGCAGTATCGTGTCCTGGCTACTGAACCTTCTCGGGAATGCGGCTGGGTGGCCGGCCGATAATGTCTGGGCTCTAGTCGTCGCAGTAGGTGGTCTAATGCTCATGGCTGTTCGCAAGTATTTAATGCATAGTCCACAGCAGCAGTAAGCCGATACCAACTCCACCGACGACGATGGTTGTCTTCTCCGCATCGTGATTCTTCTGGTTTGGAAATAGGGGTTCTTGTTTGCCTCCGGCGGCTGCAACATGCTGAACGTGCGCGGTGGGTGGTGGGGCGCTTTCTTGTTGCTCAACGATCCCGTGTGAAGGTGCGCGCTTGTGCAAAGTGGGCGGCACTTTAGCGTTTACACCGTCATTAGCGCCTAGCTTCTGGTCCTCGTGGCCACGACGATTTTGTTGTTGTAGTTCGCCACATGGCCGATCTGCAGAAGCATGTTGCTGGGGGCCATATATAGGCCTATGCCATACACAAAGTCTACAGCCCTCCCAGCATACTGTAGCACGTCCTGGTAGCGTTTGATTGCAGACGGAAGCTCAGTCGGAGAGGAAATGGCGACTTCAACGTTCGCGGCAAACTGTTTTTGCGCGTCGAAGACTGTGCCCGTGCCTAGAATACGCGCCCTTGTTTGCGCTTGGGCGCCTAAAACAGCCCACACGTATGTCCGGATGGAATCGTTTTGGCGCTCTACGCCCGGCTGCGTGAATCCTTGGGATTTGTCGACAATGAACGACGCCCAAGCCTCCTCGGCGTCCTGCTCGATGTAGTCGACGTGGAGCGCTGTAGGCTTTCTAGAGAACGACATCCTGCTCGGGTCGAAGGTCTCATCGCCAATGGGTCTGTAGCCCGTTCTCGTGACATAGTAATATGCCACTTCGAGGCCGTGATTCACCCCCCTGCGCCTCCAGTCTGTGTGCGCGGCTCCCTACAAATCCTCTCATAGGCCCTCTCGTCGTAGGGGTTTTTGAATGTCGCCCACGCTCTGTCTTGCGGCAGGGGGGCCTGGATCTCTTCCAAGATCCGCCTAACTTGGTAATACACATGGAACGTGTACAGGGCCCTTATTCGTTTTTCGGGGGCGAGAAGATGGTCTTTTGCAGATACGCCACAGCCCGTGGTTGCGCACAAGACCGCGAAGTTCACTTGGTTCTGCCAGAATTGCATAGGATTGGTGTTCCAGGCCCGAACAATTTCATTGTCGGTTATCTTTGGCAGCCGGTACTTGGCCAACACATCTGTGAACTGGACTGGAAACGCCTTCTTTACATCGATGTAGATGAAAGACGCGTGAGCTGCTCTGCGTGGGTTTGGATACTATGAAATGCCCCGGCCTTGTAAGTGGCCTCTCTATTGAACCTGTAAACCTCGCTGTCCATCGTGGCTAAGATGTTCATCACATTGACTGATATTCTAAATGGGGCACAGCACACGCTGCCTCATGCCCTTAAAAACCTCGACGGCCGCCTTAAAACCGCTCTTCGCTAGATAACATTCTACCCGGCCTGGGTGAGAATCCCCTCCGGAGTGGGCTTCTTGCTTGAGGGCAAACGTGTTGAAGTGCCGACGGGCTACTACAAAGTTTGTACGCTGGACAAGGACATATTCCGCCCGTATGGGGTTTCTCTGGGATTGAATGAAGCCACGGGCCGCTTAGTCCTTACCTAGAAATGCCTTCATAATACTCCAAGAGCTTGCCCCCATCTTGGGGTTCTCCGACGGGATGACACCCATAGGGGGGGGGGGGGCTGTGGAGGGTGAAAAGCTACCTAGCTTGCTCTCACACAAAGAAGTCTTCGTGCATTTAGATGAACTGAGCACCTCAGAAAACGTGAGAATAACCTCAGATTTTAGTGGCGGTTCCACACTACTTAAAGCCATCGCCGTGACTGGTGAAGGGATTAACTGCGGGAAGACGGTTTCAATTCCCAACCCACAGTACAAAGCCTTGCGCGCCGACTATATAACGCACTTGACCGTGGCGCTTTTAGACAAAGACGGCAAGTGTATGAGTGTAGGGTACCTCAGTGCTACCCTAGAAATACAATAAGTATGGTGGACGCAGCCAGTCCCAGGTCTGCGTGCCTGTCTTTAAGCGACTTGGCAGATGTGTCGGAGTTCGAACTTCCAGGCCAGGGGGGTAAAATCTACGCCTTCCAGTTTCAAAGTGGCAAGTACAACCGCAAAAAGATTGCGGGGGCGGGGGGGCAAGCAGAACCTGTCACGTTTGCTTCCCTTGAAGATGTCTCATCCACTGCAGAGCAAGAGCGCAGGTCGCCGTCTGAGGTGATTGAAGAACAAAAACTCTCTTTAATTCGCTTTGAAGACCACTTTGTTCCACCGATTGGTTGATAGATGTGAAGGTGACCCCGATGTCGCTCCAGGCCACTGGGGTCGATGTGAAAAAAGTTTTCAACTCCGGAGCCTCTTTCGTGTCGTACGTACCAACCAGCGCCTGTCATATACCTATGGAAGGAGGAGGTTACTTCACACTAACTGCGGCGCCGGGTGTAGAGACCGTGCGTCTTGGCGCGCAAACCGTGTCTATGGCCATACTACGAATAAACCCTGGATCTATACTCATCTTCAACATCATACTTGGCACGGCCTCTCAGCGCCGTTCCTCCATGATTACCGGGTTGAAACTAAAGTGGCCTGCAGAGCACGATGAAAAGGAGCTCAGACTTATGATCAAATTACCGGCCCAGGGCGACCCAGTCATCCGGAGCTCTCTCGGGGATATATGGGTTTTTGCAGGGGGCGTTTTCAATCTCGATGAAATCTATTTAGAGTCCAGTATAAGACTTCGCCGCTTTCGTGTTAGTAGTCCCGAGGACGATTTAGAGTATACCGACGTTATTGATTCGTAGGACGGACAATATGGGACGACTGTACCCGGCGATCACGGATGAAAACCCCTTGCCGCCGGAGGGCGCGGCGCCGACGATTACGGATGACCATCCCTTGGCCCCGACCGCGCCGACGATTATGGTTGAAAAACCCTTGGCCCCGACCGCGCCGCCGGGGAGCGTGGCGCACGCCCATCTTCTGCAGTATATCAGTGAAATACAGAATCAGCTTGAATCTGAGCGAGATCTCCGTCGAGCCTTGTAGAAAAAGTACCGGCGCGGTGTCTTAGCCGCCGAGGCCCTTGATTCGGCCATGCTCACGGCCGGTTTGGGACTAGGGGTTGCAGGTGTGGGACTACTCACAACAATAATTGCAGCCCCTGCTGTCTTGGCCATGGAAGCTGCGGCCCTAGCTTGCGGTGTCTTAAATATCGCCGGAAAATTCGTTAGCCGCCGACTTCACGCAAAGACCAAGAAACATAACGATATACGGCTGCTGGCTTGAGGCCAAACTTAACAGCATCCGTACGCAGGCGTCTAGGGCATTATCCGATGGTGTTATTTCAGACGTAAAGTTCAGACAAATCGTCCAGGAGCTCAAGAACTACTCTGATCTGAAGCAGGAGATACGCGCCAAGTCTCGTACGGTATTCAACGCCGTAGAGAGCGATGAAACCACGAAAAAACAGCTTATAGATGGCGGCCGAAAACTAGCTCGGCAAGAGCTGAAAAACGCTCTTTCCGAATGATGTTCAGGGGAGGTGCCCAGGGGGGAACTTGTTTGGAACCAGGGCAACCTCCCATGCTATGTCTAGAGAGCCCCGGGGGTAAAAAAATCTGCCCAGTATGGGGCTCGAGCCCATGGTCCAAAAAAGTATAAGGCCTGGTTTATAGCTCAATCTGCTACCAATTAATCATTACCCTAACGGTGGGCTCCGGATTTTTGCTTTAGCGACCCACCGTTAGGGGGGTTAATTGGCGCTGACACATCCCACCACCATTGGGCCATCTACAACACCCCTTGGTAAGGTCTCTCTGCCTCCGAAACTGTCGGAAGTTGCAGAGATTCCTTAGAAGTGCGTAGAGCCCGGCGCTATATGCAGGTAATGTATTCATATACTACATATACAGGAGACCAAATCCGGATTTGAGCTAGCAAACATCCCTTTATATACGCAGTATATGAATACACCCCTTACATACAGTGCCTTTCCCACCTCTGTCAGCCGACTTAGCTATATCCCAGACCCACAAAACATAGGCTAAATTGGAAGGACTTTTCCGCATAAACACAATATCTCCAATCCTCCTAAAAATGCTGGATCTTATCGAACAAGGCACGCTGAAAAAGACTGTTACATTTATTTTTCATAAAAACCCGTAATTTAAGCCCTATCCTGGGGAGAAAATCAGCTGAATCACCCTGTTGTGCAACAAATCCAGCCTACATATAGGCTGTGCGCCTTATCTGTTCAATGCCAACTAGGTCGCCTCATATCAATGTGTGTGTGTGTAGGCTAGACTTGAAAATAAGCGTGTACGCCTTGGCTGGGGAAGCGCCCAAGGAGGGGGGGGGGGGGCAGAACCCCTATTCCCTATACTACTCATGGACGAAGGGACCTGCATAGCGTAATTCCTATTTCTGTAATAACGCCAAGTTGTCTACGGAGATAGATTACTATTGCAAGCTCCCCGAAGAAGACAAGATGGTGGTCATTCTGGATTTATCTTAGAAGCTAAATTAATGACAAAATTATGAGGTGTGCTAGGCACTTTCCACTCTTTTATCCCAGTGTCTGTCTCGTCACATTCTTAAGTCACCGGTTTCTTTCACATGGCGCATTCCATGGCCTCGAAAGAACTTCAGAATGAAAGTTCATTTATAGAGTTTCCAAGCACGTCAGAACAAATTGACGTTTCTGTTCAGATTTGCTCCCATCCCTCTTCTGAAATAATTATAAGGCTAAATTGTGCGTTGTCACTTCTTTTAAATTACATCGTTTCGCTTGTTTTATCTTTAAACATAGATTAGCAATTACGGCATACCTGGGTTATAAAAATGAGTCCCAATAGATTGCCTCCCACGCACGCCGCCAGACAGACGAGTACCTTGTGTTTCCCCAGAGTACCGGGGTAGAGATCGCATAGGCCGCTGGTCAGTGTTTTGAAGGCCCCAAACTGAAAAAACAGGTGCGTCAGAAAAGGTGGGGAAAATACAGTCGGTACAGACACACAGCAAAGTGTGAGGTTAAAGGTTTTTCGGAAAAGAACAATGTTGCTGGCCCCGTACCCGTACTGCATATAACCTGCCATTACATATTTCTTGATGTATCTGTAGATATTTCTTAAGACAATCATGATAAACTTTGAATAGCATTTAGTTAAGACAGTTTCACAAAAGGTTTGGGGCTTCTTTTTATGACGCCGGAATCCAAAAAAATTCAACAACTTAAGACTCGAAGAGAAATTCTATTTAAATGTACAAGTGGTTGGATTTTAAAAATGCGAAAAGAAGGCCAGAGGTTAGACAGTGTATGTGATTATACAAATAGCTTACTACTGATATAACTGCTGGTGGCATATATATATATATATATATATATGGTGTTCGTTTTTTTTGTTGGCAAGCAACATTTCACATGATTAAGCACACCTATACATGTAAATTCTTCGACAATTTAGAGCTAATATAAAAAAAAATGGGCTTTTCCAAATAATTTGTCATTGAAAGCATGTAAAAATATTCGAAAGTTGTAGTGTTCATCCGTGAACTATACTTAATGAATACAACTATATTCTTGGTGAACCGTTTACCTGAGAGTCCACGGCCAGCAGAATACAGGTGAGGAAGAAGAGAACTGTCCAGAGCTGGGGTAAGGGCAGTAACGAGGCCGTGTGAGGGTATGTGATGAAAATCAAGCCAGGTCCTGTGAGGAGGAAGGATGACAAACTAGTTCAAGGGAGACTACTTTCACAGAAACTGAATCTCGTGTAAGCTATTTCAACTACGTTGACGGCATTTGGTTATTTTCCCTCTGTGTGTGTGGGGAAAATAAATCGTGTGACCTTTGTGAGAAAACACCCACCGTGAAATAAGAATATACGAAAAAAGTACAAGCTGTGCTAGCATTCTAATTTTGGGGTAATATTTTCAAAAGGAAAAGCTGCAATGGGAAAAAGATTGAACAAAGCTAGGAGCGAGGTAAAAATGCATAAACAAAACAAGAGAGAATAACAAATCACAGTAAACTTTAAAAACAATTAAGACGGGATATGATCAGATTAAACAAGGGACTGATTCGTCTGCTACATCCTGTCGACTTTATGGAAAAATAACGAATGGCTGAGATGAGAAAACAAAGCAAGGCCCTACACAAGATAAAAATGAATCATTCCAAAAACAGAGTAATGTGGTACAGAATCTATCTGTCAATTATAATCTTGTTCGTGGTTTACCTGAATTCCGTATTTCAGAGACAGGAATGCCAGTTTCGTAAGCCATGTAACCGAGGATAGTGAACAGGGCGAAGCCGCAGTAAATCCCTGCCAGTAAATCTGCTATGCTGATGATAATTGAGTTTCTAAAACATATAATGGTATATCAACCAGAGTTGGTTTTACATGGTGTGTTATTTATTTTATTTATTTATTTATTTATTTATTTATTTATTTATTTATTTATTTATTTATTTATTTATTTGTTGTTGTACGCCGTGCTCAAAAATATTTCACGTACACGACAGCAGTGTGGCTCAGCTAGATCAGATGGCCATCCGTTAATTCGATCTTCTGGCCACAAGATCACGAAGCAGTCTTCGACTTATGTTTAGTCTTTTAATCGGTATTATTTCTGAACTTTGAAATGCTAATTTTCAATTTTGTCATCATAGTATAAAACAGATGTTATCATTTTAAAATAAAACTTCCTAACGTTAGTCAAACATTAGCATAGTAAACCATTTTGAAAATAATATTACATATAAAAGAGTAGAGGGCAGAAAATGAATCCAGAGCAGTGACGACTGTATAATAGTTGGCAAATGGTGAAGTACCGCCTCTTGTCAGTTTACCTCAGTTATCATTTTATTCAAACTTTTCAGGTAAATACTTAAACGTTAGCAAATTACACACCCCTTTGCATCATGGCTTAAGCAGAGTTGGGGAAAATGAAAACAGTGATGCAGTGATGTTAATGGCAATATATTAAACGTTACTGGTCTAGAAATATTCAGAATGCACATTTAATATACAACGACATTAAAACAATACAAAGGGACCAACCTAACTAGCCCTGACTGAGACAAGTTTGAGTTCTCAGCTGCCTGCATGATAGACGAAGAACTTTCTCAAACTGCATGTGGAATGGGGGAGGAACGCATTAAAGAATACTAGTCTTCCTCACCCGGCGATGAATTGAATCCGGTAAGACCAATGAGGCCTTGTCCTTTCAAACCCACTAAAACGGATTTCGAATTGACGCTCTCCTCCTCACGCAGGTAAACATACTTACATAGCAGGAAGCCTCTCGAGGGAACATCTGGCTTTAATTGTAGTTGTCCAAAAATTGACAATTTTTGAATGAAAATATTGTACACGGTACTCAGTATGTCACGTGATTTATGATCGGAAGAAAAGTGGAGGAGCCCCGGAAAACACCGATGTTTCTCAAACATCTTCTAATCTTCACCATAGGCTTTTGATGTAGAATTGTATCAATTGGGAAAACCATAACGCCAAAAGAACTGCTATTAGGCAAATCGGACAGTTCGCTTATCGAAGTTTTCAGATTTCATAATTTCTGAAATATAAAGTAGGCTGCGATACTGATTAAAAGAATTTAATTCGAATAATGATTACGTGCAATACGTTGTAAGTTTTTCTTCACTTCAATGCGCTTTTCAAAGTTTGTTTTCAAATGATTTACAGCGTCCCCTCATCGACGCAAAGAAAGTGCAACTGGGCCGCAGAGATATTTAGGAAATGGCAATGGGATAGGAAAAATTTCGCTAAATTTGAAAATAGCATTAGAACTACTATACCCTACATTCTGAAAATGACCAAAGACGAGATATGTTACAGCGTTTCTCGCTTCCTGTGTGAAATTCGAAAAGAAAATGGTGAAGAATATCCGACTTCAACCCTCTATGACCTTCTGATAACCATTCAATTCTATACTTAATTAAACTTAAAGGTCTTCAAATTGTTACAAGATGAGGCCTTCCTGCAACTGAAAAATACTTTGGATCATCTCATGAACGCGTCAAGGAAGGAATATCTGTCAGAAATCGTAAAGCCCAAGTCCTTTCCCTGAGCGAACAGGAACTGCTGTGGAGACGTTTACTCGGCATGGACACTCCCAGGAAGTTAGTGGACACCTTTCTGTATCTATTAGGGCTGAACTTCGCACATCGCGCTGGGGCAGAACACTAAAACCTCCGCTGAAACAACAGTCAGCTATATATTATGGCCGATTTCAATGGACTTTTGTTAAGATACAATGAAGACACCTCTAAAGCCAATCAAGGAGGATTGAAGCCTCGGAAAATTAAACGCAAAATCGTCTATGATTACGTTGATAGAACAAACTTGGACCGCTGCATATAGTCTCACTGGAGGCTTACTCGAGGCACTGGCAAGTAATTGCACACCTTTTTAGAATCTGATGCAATGGTTTGAAAATAGTCAGGTGGGTTTTTCGTGACCATGAACAAAACAGAATTTCCGTATTCTCTCTGCCAGCCTTTAGCTGCTCCTTTTCTATAATACGCGCCTACGGGCCATGGCTTGTTGGATGGCGTTTCGGTCTGCAGATCGGCCTGTCGTGGATCGTTGTCTCGGTTAGGAGCAGAGAATTTTCACATTCCACCACAGGCAGTTCAGTGATTGTAGAATCTTGTAGAACTGTGAAAACGGGATTGGAATAGTTGCAGACCACCTGATCTCCATCGCCGTATGTACATGTGGGAAAGTTGTCAGTTTTTACCAAAGCTCGGCTGTTTTAACCTGGTTTCTTGTAGGGGGTTCTTCCACCCACTCATTAATACAGATCCGTCGTCATATGTGGAATACTCTTTGAGTACGGCGTAAAAAAAACGAATGCGTCGGGCAATCCGTCTTTAATATGCTGCGTTGATATTCATCTCGCTTCCTTGCTCCAACTTCTCAGTGCTGAGCGCCAAGCGATACAGAAAAAAGTGCCATTTTTTAAGTTTTTGGTTGACCCCATCCGTGTTTGATCCCGGGGTCTCCATAAGGCCACCGAAGTGGTCACATTTTCGGAAAATGTAGCCTACACATACAGTACATGACCGACGTAAGTGTTGAGAGAGTCTTTATGATACGTATATATTTTGGCAAAAATCTTCAGGACACATCTGCCTCGTCACCTGACAGTGCATGTACACATGCTAATATTATGTTGTCGTTCTTCTATGTGCATGCCACTCATTCGTCACTTACGTTTTAGAAACTAGTTACCGTAATTAATCGCTTATATTAAAACTGATTTAAATGAAGGCGAGTTTTATGTTTATGAAAAGGGAACTAGAAACACTCAAAATTTATTAGTGTTGCCGTTTACACAACAATTAGAAAGTATACTTCCAACATGAGTTGTCCCAATATATTTGAAATTCTCAGAGGTTCTGTTTGTATACTTTCTATAGCCTATTTTATTCGTAATTGGTTATATTCGTGTTTCACATAAGTAAGCCAACCCGTGAAATGAGGGAATCCGCTCCTGACCCACGTGACAATACAATGAAATGAAGTCAGATGCTATGCCTAATCCATTCACGTTATCGTTAGGGCTATTGTAGACTCACATTAGACTCTTGTCATGGAATCTGTTATAGCTGCCGAGTGTAGTGACTGCCCCATATCCGTTACCCAGGCTGTAAAACCCGTAAATAAACCCTTCCATCCACACCTAAAAACAGAAGTCAGAATAAGCTATGTCTTGTCGGCTAAGAATCGGGGGTTGGTGTAATCGGATTCGTGCATGGAAAATCTTAATTTTGATGTGTTTTTGAACTTACAACTCTTTCTATGCCATTTAGGATCACTGTTTTCCTCTTGTATACCTTTACATCTTTTATTAATTCTCTTCTCTGTTTCTGTGGTTGAAATAGACGTGACTAACTTCAAATGTTAAGGCCGATAATTGCAGGACATCAAGGCCGCTACTCACAGTTTCCTCCAAACATCGACAAAACAGATCCTTTACTTACCTGGTAGGATTTGAGCCTGTCCCAATCAGGGGTCACGTAGAAGAGGACCCCGTCCAGAGACCCCGGCAGCAGCGAGGCACGGATCAGCAGTATGGTGAGGAGAATAAAAGGTGCCGGAGCTGTGATGTAGACCGCCTGCAGGAGAGACACGGACTGACCGATGACCGATTGAATGGTTGATGGATGGATGGATGGATGGATGGATGGATGCACGGTAAGGACAGATTAATCAATTAAGTAATGTGGTGGATGGGTAATTGGATGGACGGACGGGTTGAAGAATAGAGAGATTTATTGACCCACTGATTAATTGATAAGTTGACTGATCGGTTTGATGATGGACGGACGGGTTGATGGATGGACGGGTTGAAGAATAGACAGATTTATTGACCCATTGATTAATTGATACGTTGATTGATCGGTTTGATGATAGACGGACGGGTTGATGGATGGACGGGTTGAAGAATAGACAGATTTATTGACCCATTGATTAATTGATACGTTGATTGATGGACGGATGGGTTGATGGATGGACGAGTTGAAGAATAGACAGATTTATTGACCCACTGATTAATTGATAAGTTGATTGATCGGTTGGATGATGGACGGACGGGTTGATGGATGGACGGGTTGAAGAATGGAGAGATTTATTGACCCACTGATTAATTGATACGTTGATTGATCGGCTGGATGATGGACGGACGGGTTGATGGATGGACGGGTTGAAGAATGGAGAGATTTATTGACCCATTGATTAATTGATACGTTGATTGATCGGTTGGATGATAGATGGACGGGTTGACGGACTTATTGTTTGATTGGATTTATCATGTGAATTTTTTTTGCTGATATATCAGGATATTGATTAATTTACATGGTAAAATGTTTGACTTACAATCCTTGAAGAGAAGACTCCTTTACAGAGACAGATGAAGACAAGGGTCCACGAGATAGTCACAGCCAGCGCCAGTTCCCACTTCAATGTGCCCATAAACTCAAATCCACGCGAGAGGTCCAGTACGTTGTACCTTCAAACGAAAAGATACGGTTAGAATGACAGATGTAAATATTTTCACATTTAGCAAGCTTCAAGCATGGAGTTTTTTATCGTTTTGTCGGCTGCGTGCAAAAAACGGTAACAAATTTCCGAAGTGAATAAAATAAGCTTAAACTGGACCTTGAAACATGAGACAAAGTAATTACGCGCAAATTTTGCAGAAAAAGTTTATTTTCCTGATAACTGTCAGACATTTGGCTCTGATGCTATGAAACAGAAATTTTGTTCTCATGTAATTGTTTTGTCTGCTTTCGCCTTTGGTTCATAACGCCCTTTTCAGAATTCAACATTACTTCGTTCATTTCATGGCGATTTTCCAGTGTAGCAAGCCAACCCCAGTGCCGGTGCATCTATAGGGGGGCCTCACTGAAAGACAACGCTTTAGACGCCACATATATGTACAATGACACCGGGCCCAACATCTTGTCCTATCACCTTGTACTGACTGATAATGAAAAAAAAAATACGCAGATTGCAGATTCTGTAATATTTTAAAGTAATATTTTATTTATTTATATTTTTTTATTCGTGTTTTACGTTGTACTCAAGAATATTTCTCTTACAAGACGGTCGCCAGCATTATTGGTGGGAGGAAACCGGGCAGACCCCGGAGGAAACCCACGGCCATCCGCAGAATGCTGGCAGACCTTCCCACTTACCGCCGGAAAGGAGGCCAGCATGAGCTGGATTGGAACTCTAAGCGATCGCATTGGTAAGAGGCTGCTGGGTCATTACGTTGCGCTTGCGCGCTATTTAGGGTTTATTATAGCTGATCATGTAAATGCATAAATAGTGGAAAATTGAACGCCCCTCGCTTCATGGCTTAAGCAGAATTAGGTAAAAAAAATATGCAGTGATGCTAATTACAATTTATTCCACTTTACTGGTCTAGAATTACCCTAACTTCTGTGTTGTCATCATATTAAACATGAAATAACATTAAAACAATATAAAGGGACCGGATCTCGGGGATGCCTAGTCCCCTAGTATAATCCTGATTTATGCAGGAATAACCAAAGCAGTGATGACAGTGTGATCATTGGCAAATGGGTTACCCTACATTTAATCGGTGAAATATGATCTCTTGTCAATTTAGCTCAGGTAGCCATATATCAGACCGGACTCGGGAATGAACGTGGGCCTCACGGTTACAAGACGCACATGTGTATAGGCCTATAGCTTATGTTCTATTACAGCGTGAGCGGTATTCTCAGCCTTACGTCCAAAACTCCTCTGTGGCAAGCATGCTGGCTCTTCCCCCGGTGGTATTCATGATGCGGTTAGACGAGGCGTTAACGTTGATCGTTCCGTTAACGTCCCATATCCGGTATGCATCCTCAGTGTTCCATTCATGCCCACACGTGGTTCCATGGAGGTGTAGGCCGGAAACACATGACGCAGTAGTATAGGGTCCAGGCGATCAACGTGTTATAATAGACAGAAAACACGGTAGACAACAGAACCATGGAAATACCCACACCTGCCAAAATATAAACTCATTTTCACAGTAGTATAGGCTAAGCACTAAATATTTGACACATAGCATGTGTATTTGTATACGCCAAACATTAGACACACAATAGGTGTATTTGTATACGCCAAACATAAGTTCTCACGTAGGTGCATCGTGTTATACTTCCTGGTTATTCCCATGTCGAGAAGAATCGCTGATGAATTATGCCCTTCTGTTATAAACTTGAGGAGGATCGCTGATGAACTATGCCCTTCTGTTATAAACTTGAGGAGGATCGCTGATGAATTATGCCCTTCTGTCATAAACTTGAGAAGAATTGCTGATGAACTATGCCCTACTGTTATAAACTCGAGCGTAAAGCGTTCCATATTTTTAGGGGCCTCCGTGGCTCAGTCGGTTACGGCCTCTCCGGCCGTAAGTGGAAAGGTCTGTCAGCAAACTGCCGATGGTCTCGGGTTTCCCCCGGGCTCTGCCCGGTTTCCACCCACCATAATGCTGGCCGCCGTCGTATAAGTGAAATATTCTTGAGTATGGCGTAAAACACCAATCAAATAAATAAATAAAATAAATATAAACTCGAGGAGAATCGCTGATGAACTATGCCCTTCTGTTATAAACTTGAGGAGAATCGCTGATGAACTATGCCCTTCTGTTATAAACGAACGCTAGATCATTGGGGAACATTTTCCGCCTAAAATGACAGCCAAAGCTGTAAAGGATATTTTGTTCATTGCTACCTTTACGATGATGATTTGTGGGTAAACTGGTGACGTACACATGTATTATAAGAGAACATTGTTTAAACCAGCTTGGACCCGAGTCGCCATTGCGCAGGAAAGGTTACCTCATTGCATATGATAATTTGCAAAGCCTTATTGGTTCCTTTATTTGTACAAATTTCTGCTCAAAGTTAAAAACTAGTCTGATAACTTTTTTATATGACCTTTATAAATAATATGGTGTCATTCATCGGCTTAAGAGAAATTTACAACAAAGTAACTTGACTGGAGCAGCTGGTACCTCAACGTTAGTGTTGGGGGGTGGGGGGAAGAACATGTTAGACATTTTGGTAAAGGATGTCCCGCTTTGTCAACCAAAGCGCAAGGCCAATTACACATACCTTGAAACAACGGACTCATTTTCCAGAATCTAAGAGGGCTCATTGAGAAGTATTGCCCAATGCAGCTCTCAAGGAAAAATAGAGGAATGCCACATACAACAATGAAAATGGCACTGACGATAAGAAAGGCTCCTGTAACAAAATTCCATAAAAGATGCATTAGGTATAACAGTCTTCTCAGCAAATATGAAGTAACTAACAGTAATGTATTTCTAAACATAAGTCCTTCTGTGTAGGCCACATCCACAGGTATCTAAGCCTCTCAATACAACGTTGTTTCCGATGTGAATGCGACCGTGATATTGGCGTAGGAGTTGGAAAGTGCGCCTGGAAGATACGTCAGGAACGTCGTACGATCAAAATAAGTAATAGGTGCTGACTGCTTTTTGGCCAGTGGGAACCAAGAAATCAAAAACAAAGTCTTATGGGTACTCCATGGTCGATGTGATTAGCATGCCAGAGCGGCGCAGTGACCGAGGAGCGGTTGTGGTAAGGTGTGGCAGAAACCTTCACATGATCATGGGTTTCGTTCGGGCTCTGCCTGTTTTTCCTCCCACCATAAATCTGGCCGCTGTTGTTTAAGTGAAATATTCTTAAGTGCGGGGTAAACCACCAATCAAATAAATACATGTAAATAAATTTATCTGACTTTTTTATGTGATTATATCTTGTAGAAAATTTAATGTGGTAAAAACAAACATTACATGTATACAGTCTTGCGGCACCGACTTTTTGATGTGTATACATGTAGGCCCGATATACTTGTCACGTAAGTAAAGTACCTTCAATGGAACGAAGTAAAGAGTAAAGGAGTAAATAAAAGACACCTTGCAACTAGATGCGAAATCGTCCCTCGGGTTGACTGCCAACCTGCTGACACTGACAGATCATCTGTGAATTGACACAAAGGCTTCTGCTGTATGCGCTTGAACTTGTTACGCAACAGGTGTAGCCGATCAGATAGGCTAACCTAAGCTATTTGTTGCTCGCCATCAGAGTGAGTGAGTGCTTTGGGTTTAACGTCGTACTCAACAATTTTTCAGTCATATGACGACGAAGGATATCCTCTTCATGCTGAACGCCAAGTGAAGATTTCCACCGCTCTTTTATCTAGTGCTGCTTCACTGAGACGACTTACCGAGGGCAAGTAAGCCGCACTGCCCGAGCCATTATACTGATACGAGTCAACGAGTCGTTGCACTATCCCCTTCGTGCTGAACGTCAAGCGAGGAAGTTACAACTTCCTCTTTTCTTAGGTGTGACTCGACCCAGGGTTGATCCTGGATCTACCACTCCCAAATCGGACGCTTGCTTGCCATCAGTTTATTATAATAATATCCCATTCCGTTATAATGTTGTTATTTGAAATAGCTTTTGTCTTACAAATTTTACCGTCGATGCACAACGGTGTCTTTAATAGACATTTATTACGAAGATAAACTGATAAACAGGTGCTCCCTTTCCTTCAGTGCAACTGGAAGAGAGGGTGTATGTATGCATGCTTGGGGTTTAACGTCGTACTTAGCATTTTTTCAATCATCGGACGACGAAGAGTCATTAGGTGTGTGTACATATACTGTGTCTTCTTGTGGCAGGGCAAGTTCATGCCAAAGCACTGCCGCCACTGTAGCATTATGCCTAAGACACCAAACACGACACCCCACCCAGTCACATTGTACTGACACCGGGCCAACCAGCCATGTTCCTTGCTCTGACCTCTCACTGCTGAGCGTCACCCGAGGCAGTAAAGAGAGGCTATTAGTTAAAGTAAACAGCGTTAAGCTTTAATTGGAAGATTACTATATATAGCCCGTATAGATTTACAATAATATATTTAAACTTACCTAACATATAACTTGACAATGTATGAAGAAATATAAAAAAATTCTTGTATGGTTCAACTTAATCGCACCTCTAATACCTCACTTTGTTAAGTACTAAAACAAGTACGCAATTACAGGAATTGAACTTTTTGATCTGTGCAACACAACGGTTAAAAAAGCACGCGTGTTAGCACACCAAGTGGAGAAAGTGGTATAACCTATGAAATATTATGTTGAATAATATTCTGTTAAATACAGAGTTCCTCTGAGCTTCCACATTATGTTTTTTTCTTTCGCTTTATAACAATATGATCGGGTGAGCCAACCCAATACTTCGTTATAGATTACTACTCCTAGCTATACATCAAACATGTGGAAATGATTTGAGTTCACATGATCACATGATATTTATTATGAAGGGAATTCCCGCAGGAAAATGCCTTAAAACAGCAAAATCTACTTTTTATAATACTTTTGTCTTTTGATAAAACAGAAAATATAAATCGCATCACTCCAATTTTTCCCACACATGTTCTTCAGTAATTGTACTTCGTATTAAAGTAAGTTCTACTCGTGTTTCTGCATGAAAAAAATTACACCTCACTGCTGCACCAGCCATTTCCTATCCAGTTGCAAGGTGTCCCTTCTTTATACTCCGGTCAGCGGGCTGTATATCACAGACATACTGTCGAGTTGTCATGTTTGTGGAGGTTATCTATATGGGGCTGCCTGATCGAGCTAAACATGTGTGACAACCTTGCCATATATATATATATATATATATGTATAAGTAAGTACCGCGTGAACAAACTCACCACCTCCATTTCTCATGACGACGTGTGGGAATTTCCACAGAGCTCCCACGCCAACAGAAAAGCCTAAACACGACATCATGAATTCCAGGGAGTTGTGCCATTTCCCTCTTTCACTGGTATCCTTCCTCGTGTCTTTTTTATCCTTCGCTATGGCTTCCATATCCTGCGCCATGTTGATGCGCTGTGGGTTCCTGTGTATTAAACGGAACAGGTCAAACATAAATCAGAGCATGCATTAATGGGCACCCAGCAATGGATAATGGTCGTATAGTTCACGGTCCAGGTCACTTAACACATCCCCATGCCCCAGGGTGTAGTGTACAAAAGATCAAAACGTCTTCCACAACAGGGTGTTGAACAAAAGGCGAAGAGTTGCGATGGAACGCAACTTATGATCTAACACACATACATTTCATTTTGTTAATACAAATAAATAAAATCCACCTAGAATGTGCGTTGAACACCAGCCTGCGGCAATCACTGCTACACACACTTATCTCTTCACATTATGTATAGACATACAAAAGCAGTATGCATAAAGCAGTGTCAGTTAACTAGCACTGCCGAAAAAAAAATTGAAATGTTAGCTGTAATGTTTATTCAACAGGCCTATCACCAGGAATTTCATACAGTCCGTTTTAAGGCAGCAGAAAGTGAACAATTGTTATCGAATAAGTGTTTCCTAATTCTTGATAGTGTGAGGAAAGCCCCCTCGCTGCAGCAGGACATAAGCTTGAGGGATCTATATGCTTAAAAACAGACATTCCTGACGCCAGACGTCAACCAAAATGGAATGTTTTATGCCAATGAAATGAAATCAGTAGCCAAATACAATGCTGATTCATAAGATGTCGATAATCAAAACATGTATCCCAGTTGCGCTTTGATTGCATCTGATACTGATCACGAGAATCCATAAAAATCAGAAAAAAAGTATTTTGAGAATTGTAAATCTTATCAAAGAGAAAGAAATAATCTAAAATCTAAATTTTTTGAATGGTCTTTCAAGGGGTCAAGTTTATGGATGAAGAAACCGAACAGAATCTGTAAGAAACTACGCCACCTTGTTAGATACCGGGAAAACTTAACTTTAAACCGCATGCAGGCTATCCAGGGTGAGCTAGACTCTAATGCTTAACACAATTGATATATGGCTAGCGGTCTTAAAGAAGAACCCCGGCGCTGGATGTTCCAAACTACGCATAGATGGTTTGGATACCCCCTAATCGATTCCGATCGTTTAAAACGTCAAAAACGTGGGGAAAGTGATAGGATTTGGTGATCAGAAAATCTACTCCCCTACGATCGAGCCCCCGTTGGCTTTGTGACGTCGCATAGGTATATTCCCTGCAGGCTTGACAGAGGCATTACTTATGGATAACAACTCCTGGATTTATTGTGTTGGTGACGTTTCCATGTAGGTTCTTACATCGTTATCAAACCATATGAACATACAGAGATACAAGACAACATATATACAGTAAGAGAGTGAGTGGTGTCAAAAACAGGCAACAATGTAACATAGATATTAACTTCAGGGTTAATGGCTTCAGGGTTTAAGGCGATCACTGTCTAATCTGATGAGGTCATTGTAGGCGCTCGGTAGGTGGTACCCGCTGTCTCGGTTAAGCTGAGGATTGTGTCGTCGGATCAGGCGTTTGAGGCTTCTCCACGTGCACAACACACACAACAGGAGACAATCGTTATACTTTTCCAACCAATTGTCGCTTGTAACTGTAGTAACACAACACAATGTTCTGTAAAGTTACATACTGCAGGGCACTATAGGTCACTCTGTGGTTCAGGTCGACCCGTCACAATCATGTACAACCTGTTTACATCACAATTAAACTCATAACTGGCGTTGTACAAGTTTGTTTTCAACCGTTTTAATCCTTTGTAAAGACAGAGGAAGAGAAAGTCGGTTTGGATATATCATGCACGTGTTCAGTTACAAAAAAGGAATCATCTCTAAACAAACTTTTAACAACTCATGCATTTCAACAAACACATCTCATGATGTTCACGCACACATATTTATCGCCTTGGGACGACCCTATAGTCCTTAAACATGAACTACAATTCTCCACAAAGACTTAATTTGCAGTATGCGTTCATTGATTACATCGATTACAGTTACATTTACGTTGAAGAAACAAGTTCTTCTTCACTTCTGGCATCTATATAGGATACCATTTATACAAGATGGCGTCTTGCTTTAAAGGATCTATGCGCACCTGTTGGTAACATCTACAATCAGTGCACACGAATTACAATGAGAACCAATATAGCCCTCGTCTCCAGCACATCTCCAGATTATCCTTGTACAAACAAGTCGACATGTAGAAATTATTAGGCAGTGATCATTGAAAATGTCGATCCTTCTTATCTACCTGACCGTCTATAGCCCAGGAGGTACATCTTACCTGAACATTTATATATGTAGAATGAGGACAAAGGTACCGTATATATGATATTCAATGCTCATATGCAGGTAGAGACCATGTTGTCAGGTTTTGAATCTGCACAGTCACGTCTAGTACAATTTTATTACACCTCATTTTATTCATCATCAAGATGTAAACAGCAAATATAGAGAGATACTACTCCGTGACGTTATGTCTCCATATTTACTCTTGTTCATTCAGGGATAAGTTCAGTACCAATTCTTACGACTTGCCCCGTTGTCAGTATAATGTGATTGGGTGGGGTGTCATGTCTGGTGTCTTCGGCATGACACTTCAGTGCCGGGTAGGCCTGCCATAAGAAAACACAGTCTATGTACACACAACCAATGACTCCTCGTCGTCATGTGACTGAAAAATTGTTAAGTACGACGTTAAACCTCAAGGACACACACACACACACACACACACACATACACACATACATACATACATACATACATACATACATACATACATACATACATACATACATACATACATACATACATACATACATACATACATACATACATACATACATACATACATACATACATACATACATATACAAAACAACCAACAGTCAGTCCGATTTTCGCAAAACCACTGTTTTCTAAGTCGAAAGATCAAACACTCACCATGGCGAAAGGATCATCGTGAGGAAAAAACCGTGTTTGCTTCAGAATTCTGCCTATATATATACGCTACAGTAATACCCATAATGGGATTTGTGAACTGATGTTTCTTCGAGCTTTGAACAGAGGCTTTATATGAGGGGTGTGTATTACTTTTAGTAAACTTACTGTATACATATATCTCTTCACCAAAGGTTGTCACGGAAATTACGCACGACGCAAGTTTCTAATGTTTCGTTGAACGCGTTCATGGTTGAGAGCGTTTCCAGAAACGAGTTTGTTCTGTTGTGCCAGTAGAAATACAGGATATTCTGCCTGCAGGTGAAATATCCAGTCTTTAAAGGTCAGATGACGCAGATCAGGATTTTGCAATATGTAGCGGCAATAATGTATATGTTTATATATTTATGTAAGTACACGCGTATCTGTAACTGAGATATTGTTTATCTAGAATGTGTGGTCCTGTACATGGATTTGTATGAACTGACAAATCAGTGTATACTTGGGTTTTTACGTTATACTTCACAATTTTTCAGTCACATGAGGAGGATTCATCAGGTGTGTGTAATATACTGTCTGTTCTTGTGGCAGGGCGAGTCCATGTGCCAAAGTACTGCCGCCACTGAAGTATCATGACACCAGACATGATACCCATCCAGTCACATTATACTGACATCTGGCCAACCAGTCCTCCGCCAATAGAGGCAGCAACAAGTACCATTTTTAAAGCCTTTGTGACGCGACCAAGCTTTGATCCCAGGTCTCCCGACAATGCAAATGCATTTGAATTATGTCAATACATGGCAAAATTGAACCCTGATGTGTTGATGTAAGTTTTGTTTGACCAGTCATTCAAATCCACCCCACTAATGATAATTTGATAAAAACTTACCGTGAGCTCACATTCAACAGCTGATTACTAGTATATTCAGCGTTACGGAATCTTATGCATATAGTATCATTCATCGAAACAACTATTGCCCTCCATTTTCCCACTATGTACCACGGGATGAAACATAAACTCTTTTGGGTATAAGGTAAATAACTCACCTGTTAGTCGTGACTGTGAAGGAACTGCAAAGGTGTGGTTAATCAGTGTAGCTTGTATCCCACGGGCACAAGTAGCCCGTATTACCAATGATGTACAGAATATGATTTTGCCCAATGAAATTCCCTACTCTCAGTATCCACAACACGCCAACGACAAAACAGTCTTTTAGGCCTACATACATCACGCGACGTGCTATAACCGGTTACTTTAACACCATTCCCTGTTCTGGACTATTAGTATACATAAAATTACTTTTTCTAACACCCCCCCCCTTGTCCCCCCTTCTCCCCGCCTCGGGTAATATAACAGGCATTCCAATTTTTGTAAATTGTACATACAGTAGCATAGAAAACGATAGTATGTGCTGTAACGGTGACCAAGCTACGGCCGAATACTTTCCTATTAGCATGCCAGACACGCACTGACTAAAATTAAAAGCACTGTACGGACAAACTATATAAAGGATAACATTTATATGATGACCAGCAAAACAAGGCTTGCCGTTGTATGCTTCTAACGAGCCAGCAGGCAAAAAGATCATCGGCTATAGCTGCTATGAATTGTTAAGTTATGTTAACAATCTGTGAATGATGAATATTGGCCTTGCATCGATATGTCAGCAATACACGGCTCCACTTAGCGTACACGTTTACGCATAATTCAAGAGAAAAAAAAACATCAGTAAACATTAATTAAATGCAATGAACTAGATTGAAAGTCACTAGATTACATGCATTATGCACAACTCACAACTCACGGACACATATTTGTGTCAGTCTGGGATTTATTTTGGCTGTTCCATAAGTTAAAGGCGTTAGTAAAATAAAATGTAATGCCCCAAACAAAAGCGATTTTGTCAGAATTTAAACCTTATTTCAATTTTTGTTATTATTAATACAATTGTTGGAACTTTTTTTCTAGTGTACATTGCAACAAAATATAATTGGAATTTAACAACAATAATAATCAGGTGTAAAACTGAGTTCAAACATTAGCTCTAAACAAACCACATCGTAACGAAAGAAATATTAAATATCCAAATCAACGTTGGGGCATATATGTAGTTATAGTTAAGTATGGCTAATCGAGTAAATCCACTGGAGCGTGAAACGGTATATGTTTAGAAGAGCTCTTCTCTGTCTTCATTACACCCTGACAAAACGAGTGGACATTTAATGCCTATTTAAAGGAACACAGAACATCCAGTAAAATTTAACTGTAGAAAGAACAATAGACACAACTAATTGCAGTATCGCTCACACCAGGCAGGCAAAGTGGGTCTTTATATAGTAAAACTTTTGCGTTAACAGTGTCAGAAAAAAAAGACCACCACCTCAAACATATAGGCCAGATAACTAAATTGGACCCTAATAGGCCTATGCCATTTTGAACCTTCTCTGCAATCTTTCACACATTACATTTATTCATTCATTTGAAAGCTGCTTAACGCCATATTAAAGAATATCTCAGTTTTATGGATGCAGGAAACCGCAGTGCCATCGACCTTTGACAATTTACTGACGAACTTTCCCACATCCCTTGCCCAAGGCAAGGTTTGAACCATAGACAGGAAAACCCAAGTGGAGCTACAATGGCCATGGATCACATAACCCATGTTGATATTTATATGTCTCTGGAGGCTATGTACATTGTAAGATAATCGGCCAAGCTTTGAGCGTTACCAAAAATATCGCGCCATGTTTGCTCCAAAAACGTTGAATATTATCAGACAAATTGTCCACAACAATGCACTAATAGACACACATGAAAGTATAGGACTTTGACTAATGGTGAATCCTCTTATTGTTAATTGTGTAAAAAAAAAATTGGGAATAGCTATTAATAATATCGTCTGGTTTGATACACGTACCGTGCCATATCTACGTTATGCCTGTATATTCAAGCCATACTGAATGAACCTGGGTTTTGTTTTGACGTCGGATTGGAGGAAACTAGGCATTTGTACCTTGGGGTTAGCCATGTGACATGTTAGCCTAGCCGGTTTATGTCAAGTTCATTATAGTTCATTTCTATGTGGAATTTACCAGCTTATGCTGTCACAGCATGAATCGATGACGCCACAAACATGCGTGTCTCTTGGAACGTGGATTTAGGCCGTGGGGTTACAGTGTATATGTTTGGTGCAGGACAAGGTAGTCGCTGACACAGTTTTGACAACTTATTCAACTATTCCAAGACTTATATATACTCTGTGTACGTCGAATACAACACCGTTTCGTGTACAGATACCATCAGTTGATAACCACAGCCCTTGCAAAGCAACCCCAGAAAACTTGAATCACATTGCTCATTGTACAAGCATGTTTCCTGCATTACCGTTTTCATGAGCAGTTTCATGAGCTGTGAGTTGAAATTTAAACTTTTTAATCATTATCACAGGATAAACACTATTATTACACAGGAGGTCTTTTGGGTGGTGTGTGAGCTTCTGTGATGTACCGAACTCTGTGGTGATTGTGTAACTTGGGTGGTTAGGGTTATCCCCCTTGGTCCAGTGGTCTCCCTCTGCCGCCGGGTGTCACACGGGTCTTTCATTTCACCATCTAGCCGAAGTACAGAGCCAGTTCATTAATCACTGTCCTGATTTTAACTTTATCTTTATATCCTACCTGCATCTCTTCAGATTTTCGTTTCGTTTTGCATTTACTAGTGCGTTTCGTTCACCAACAGTTTAGTGTATTTGCAGAGGAGAATTGTCTCGCCGGAGTGTGAAGCGGATAGCATGGGACTGTGATTCAGACGTTACCCACGGCAGACAAACATGGAGGTCCATTGGCTGCCAAGGGTCCCAAATTGGGGAAAGTGGAGAGGAGGTCGAAGTCATCTACAAGCCCTACGGCCCCCGTGCTTTCCCTGGGCGACGATTTGAGTGACCGGGGTTTTCATTTATAATTTGAGAAGGAAGTCAGAGCTCAAAAGTAGATGGCTGAATTGAAAGTAATTACATCACAATTACTATTGATTAAATGGTCAGAGCATCCAAAGTAGACCGCAACAGGGACGGCAGTAGACAGCTGTCTGCAACCTGTTATTTGCCCTTTTTGAACACCTTGGGTGACCTGGGCCCTGCTGCAGCTAGCGCCAGTACCAGCGGCCAGCAGATGGACGAATATCCACCCCAACTCCTGTGTTGTCAGCAACACGGACTGTTCCGAACACTGCTAGTGATCACATAAGCTCGTAGCCCATAGATGAGTCGCTAAATACGAATTTAGCCTAGTGCCTAAGACCTCCTCTGGTATCGACAATTTAGGCTCAAATTTACCTCAAACTTTGACAAAGACGATATGGCGTGATGAGTTCGTTGAACTAGGGCTCATTCTGCAGGGTGAAAGGGAATCAGTTCAGCTTGTTGGGTCCACGGCCGTATTCTTGTCTGCTTCAGGACAGCTGGAAATTTAAAGCAAAACCCTCTGTTGCTCGAGTGGACTCCATTGACAAATAGACACCAGCATTTTTGATTTATGCCAGCGTCCTGATTGAGAAATCTCCCCATACGGCTTTACAGCTGCAAAAATATATGAATACTATCAGGACAGCAGCCAACAGGTTTGGTGGGTTTAGCTGGAGAATGTGCGATGAGCAGTTCCGAATTCGCCATGCAAATGACCCATCCCAGTCGTGGGCTGGTCTTAACGCAGAATTTTGGCTCATGTTTATGATTCAATGTCAAACGCCCCCGAACCTTGTCGGCAGGCCAGCTACAGTCACTAATAGTAATATTAGGGTAAATAGCAATTTAGGAGGCAGCTGTCTGTTGGGCATTCAATGGCAATTGGTGTAGAAGGGATACCTGTAAATTCAGGCACACATGTGCAAAATGTGGAGGCAAACATGCTGCAAATATGTGTGGGGTCAAGCATTTAAGTCAAAATTTTCGTTTCTTCAAGCAGAAACATCTTCAGTTTAGGCAAAACGCCAGTTAAACTGGATCGCCGGCAGCAGAATTTGAGATTATACCCAAACAAAACGGAAGCGGCAAAAATAGTCGATGGTTTTAGATTTGAGTGTTCTCTCCAGTATACTGCCTCAAGACTTCCAACCATAGCAAGAAATCTAAAATCTATCAATTTAAACCAAACAGCAGTTGTAAGAAAATTATCACATTAAAAATTTCTCCATTGGGTTTAGTTCCAAGAAACAGCCAGGGGAATATCGCTTGATACACAACTTATCATGCCCAGATGACAATTCGGTTAACGATTACACAGGCCCCGTCTTATGCTCAGTCAAATATACCTGCTTTGATAAGGGTGTTGAAATAGTGCAGGAGTTAGGTCAGAGAGCCTTGCTGGATAAGGTTGACACTGAGTCTGCATTTTACTTATTACCAGTATTCCCCCAGTGATTTTGAGCAGTTGGGATTTATGTTTGGTGGTCAGTACTACGTTTACAAGTGTTTACCTATGCGGTGTTCAATCTCGTATTCCCTGTTTGAAAAATTTGCCTCTTTTTGACAATGGTGTGTCTAAAACAGGCCTGGTTGTAGTCACGTGATTCACCAATTGGGTGATTTGTTGACTGGAGGGTTGCGTGACTCAAATAACTGTCAGGCTATCTTACAGACTATTCTAGGTTTCTGAATAAAAAACACGCTGCCCAATAAGCATACTAACTTTTCTGGGCCTAGAAATAAGTACGCAGAAAATGGTGTTCAGAATATCAGACGAAAAAATCAGGGAATTGCGTGCAACAACTCAGAAACTCCTTTCATTTAAAAAGAGGCAATTACTTTGAGACTTTAATTGGGTCCCTGGATTTTGTGTGTAGACTGTCGTTCCAGCCCGAACATTCTGCAGACGGCTAATAGACGCCACATCTGGTATTGTGAAACCAGAGTACCACATTCGGGTAACATAGGGAATGAAGTTTGATTTGCACATGTGGCTGAGTTTCTTCAGTAATTTCAATGGTGCGTCAGTTTTTAGGGATAAATGTTAACAAGTGACCAGTTACATCTGTACACAGAGCAGAGGTTTTGGCATGTTCTTACAGGGCAAGTGCATAGGCGTGTGGGATGTGGCCTCAACACTGGCACCATGGTGGCCTTACAAAAAACATAACATTTCTGGAATTCTTTCCCATTTTTTTCTTTGTCGGTAGCTGTTTGGGGAGACAAGCTCAAAGACAAGAGAATCGTTTTTCACTCCCACAATATGGCTGTTGTACATGTTCTTAATTTACTTACATCAAAGTCAAAGGAAGTGATGTCAATAGAAAGAAAGTTCGAACTTAAATGCTTGGAATTGAACATAGTCATAAAAGGTGTACGCATTGTCGGTCATTCTAGTTCTATTGCCGACTCCATTTCTCGCCGGACATTGGCAAAGATTCAGAGAACTACCTCCGACGACAGAAGAAAAGCCCAACGGTTATCCTTCCTTGCTGTTGAGTCCGAGACTGTACGCTTGCTCTGCGCGGCTGCGGCAACCAATACCCAAAAAGTTTACCGCCATTGCGTCCTTCATCGAATTTTCCAAGCATTTGGAAGACGATTCAACTGGCCAGTATCAAAACTGTTGCGAGCTAGATAGCTTATCTCTCGGTCCGTGGCTATTTTACTGCTACCGCTGGGTCCTGTGTTTCATCCATTTCTTACGAACACAAAATTCGGCATTTAAATGATCTTACGCAGTTTATCATCATTAAAAAAATCGCTCTGGGGAGGGGCAGGCACCGACACTCGAGCGCACATAATACTAGAGATATTGCGTAAACTTCCAGAAGAGATCTGCGTTTTGAAGCAGATCTCTTCGCAGCCGCACATATGCTGCATTCTGCGGATTCTTGAGGGTGGGAGAATTGGTATTTTCAAATAAAAACATGACTCCAGTTCTTAAATCATCAGACGTTTGGTTTAACACTGCAGAGAACACTCCTTTGTTGATTGTCCGTATTCGGTATTCCAAAACTGACCAGAAGGGTAGGTCTACCATGTATACAGATTCACCCAGTCGACGATGTATGTCCGGTGAAAGCGATGGCTCTTGATAGCTCAGTTAGACCAAATTCTGACCATTTCTTCTGCCATGAAAACTGCCATACAGTTTTCAGCTGTGCTGAGGAAGGCAATAAACTTTCGTTAGTTACCAGCCAGACAGTTCAAGTCTCGTTCGTTCAGAATAACGTCCGCCTCACACGCGAGTGAATATGGGGTTATCGACGAGACCATAAAGCGATGGGGATGGTGGAGATCATTTAATCCATTTAAGCTTTTCAATATGTATAGAAGGCCTTGTACGGACTAAATACAGACGGTATTTTCATTAATACTCTGCCAGGTGCTTTTGCGGCTTTTGTTACCTAAAATACAAAGATATTTTCTTAAGTCGATGGACCGCTGTTTGTACACTGGTGCAGCATGGCCTACTTTTAAATTAGCGCAAGGATTCTTGTGGGATAGTGATTGCGTATAGACACAATCGGGTGGCGTGGTCCATGTTCCAAACATGCAGTCTTCGTACAAAAATATTACATCGCCTTGTTGCGGTACGGCAAGGTCGCGGAGGTGGAGCTGAAACTTTGTATCACCTATGTTTTTCACTAGAGATATGGGCTACCTTTGAATTTCTCAAGGAGCGGGCATTTGGCGTATCATCTATGTTTTTCACCAGAGATATGGGCTGCCTTTGAATTTCTCAAGGAGCAAACATTTGGCGTATTTTCTATGTATTTCACTAAAGATATGGGCTACCTTTGAATTTCTCAAGGGGAGAGCATTTGCGCATCATCTATGCGTTTGATGTAATTTTCAGTAATAAAGCTGTGGTTATAATTTATCTATTCAATTCAGATTAACGTGTTTCTTGAATTCATTCCCTGCTTTGTTAGTGCAGGCTAATAGTTGTTGAAGTAGTTTCTTAAGGCCCGGATTATTGGAAATAATCATCTCTGACGAATATGATCCTGACAAGAAAGAAGATCCTACACTCATCTTCACCTTACAATTCCACTACAGCTTTACCGGCTGAAACCATGGAGGTATAAATTAACACATGCGGATAGTCATTGGTTTCTCCCGGGCTCTTACCGGTTTCCTATCACCAGATCGCTGGCCGCCGTTTAATATTCTTGAGTACGGCCTAAAAAAAACATTCAAATAAATAAATAAATTTATTGATATAGCAATCATGTGTATTTGTACAGCCGTTATGGGAATCTATTATATTTATCTGGAAGAGGGGGGAGGGGGCTTCGTGGCCGAGGGGGTTAGCACGCCATCACAACCGTACGTGGAAAGGTCTGCTAGGAACCTATGGATGGTCATGGGTTTTTCTCGGGCTATGCCCAGTTTTCTTCCAACATAATGCTGGCTGCCGTAGTATAAATAAAATATTCTTGAGTGCGGCGTAAAACTCCAAAGAAATAAATAAATCAGATGTCTTTGGAAATGCAGTTACAGTGCTTTTGTGTTTTTGTTAAATATAGGAAAATATAGTGTAGGCTTATATACAGAGATTTTGTTCAGTCCATCCATGCTGTAACAATGCCGATAAATGACATATCGAAACAATTTCTATTTGTTTTGTTTGCTAACACTGTTTCCTGTAATACGTTTTCCCTGAAGCTATGGGATAAAACATGGGACTTCTAGCAATAAAATTTGTCACGATTGATCGAAACTGTGCTGCGCATGTTAAGACTTTCACGTGCAGCCAATAAGCAACAGATTTTGGGTCACGAGGTTGTTGGCTCCTCCTCCATTATGTCACTTAACAGCAGCTATGGAAAAGAAATAGTAATCTATCTGAAAGGTGATTAGTGAATTTATCTTATGAGAAAATGGATGACTTAAAGTGCTGGCCCCGGGATCACGAAGCAATCTTAGACTTACGTCAAAATTTAAAATTACTTTAAAATTGTTATTTCTCATCTAACGGGGTCAAAATATTGCTTGACAACTTAAGTTCTGTGTAAGATATTGAACAAAAAATGTCAGCTAAAACAACGGGAAGGGACTTACCAAATTTAATACAAAATTCCGACTTATTTGTTTGTTTGTTTATTCACCAATATAATATACAAAACATAATATTCATATAAACATAGAGAAACATACTGGCAGGAATAAAGCTCCATGGAGCTTGCTTTGCCCCATCAACATACAATTTGTATATAATACAGGCATGTGAACTATGGTGATTATAAACATCGTGATTTTCTGTTCCTGTGAAAAAGGTAAATAAATAATATATACAGGTGCTTATAGTAACGACTATCAAGTATATCATTGTGTGTTAGACTAAACGGAGAACAAGTGCTGCAGCATATACGATTTCAGTTTAGATTTGAATAAGGAAATTGACTGAATTTTGCGTAAGTATGAAGGGAGTTTGTTCCATTCCCGAGGGCCAGATACTTTAAGTGAACAATAGGACAGATTACTTTTAAAAGGGGTTCGATACAGATCCAATCGCCGACGTGTTGTGCCATAGTAACGTACGTCAATGTTTTTAATAATGTAATTATTAAAGCTAGGTGGTAATACTGTAATAAGGGCAGAATTTCAAGAGTATAAAAAAGTGGTTTTGTGTTTTTTAGGGACTTAAACATAGTCACAATTCGAATAGCGCGTTTGTGCAATATTTACAGAGGCTGCAAGTGCGACTTATACGTGTTTGCCCACAAAATATTCCCGTATGAAAAATAATAGTAGATCAAAGAATAATAAAGGATAAAAAGTGTTTTTTTATTCACCGAGTCCTTAATGGTGTTTAGTAAACCTAGATTCCCCGAGACCTTTTAGGAAGACACTTCATGTGTGACGTCCAATTTGGCTCTTCGTTAAACATAAATCCAAGAAATTTTAACTCTCTGACTCGTTTAACCTCTGTCCCAGAAACAGTCAAGGGAAGAGTAATTTGTGGTCTATATACTTATGTCTAAAATCGCTTCGCGCTTCCAGGGCCAGGAAACGGTTTCACGAAGCACTCTTAACGTTCACTTAACTACCACGGCAACCAGTACTGTAGGCATTGCGTCGTCATGGTAGTTGCGAGCTCGTAAGGTTAAAAGAGATTCGTGAAACTGGACCCTGGTCTTTTTTGGTTAGAATACAATGATGTCGCTTTTGGTACGGCTCTTTTGTTTTGTTTTTGAAAGTAAAAATACTAGAGCACCAGAACTGCTGTTGAAGGACGTAATATGAAAGGTGGTTTAAATTTTCCCGTCCCTCATTCCATCATTTCCTGTGCACTTGAAATCTTTCCATGGAACTTCATAACTGATCAAATGTCTGTTGAGGTGATCACTTTCACATAGGAGTGCGACTGTCGACTATGTTATGTGTGCTCCCTGACTCTTACTAACTTGCAGGAGTGCGGCAATTGACCAAGTTCTGTGTGCTACCCGATTCTTATGGACTTCTAGGAGTGCGACTGTTGACTGACTATGTTAGGTGTGGTCCCTGACTCTTATGTAGGCCTACTTCTAGGAGTGCGATAACTGAATATGTGATGTGTGCTCCCTGATTGTTATGTACTTCTAGGAGTGCGATAACTGAATATGTTATGTGTGCTCCCTGATTGTTATGTACTTCTAGGAGTGCGATTACTGACTATATTATGTGTGCTTCCTGATTGTTATGTACTTCTAGGGGTACGATTACTGACTATGTTATGTGTGCTCCCTGACTCTTATGTACTTCTAGGAGTGCGATAACTGAATATGTTATGTGTGCTCCCTAATTGTTATGTACTTCTAGGAGTGCGATAACTGACTATGTTATGTGTGCTCCCTGATTGTTATGTACTTCTAGGAGTGCCATAACTGAATATGTTATGTTTGCTCCCTGATTGTTATATACTTCTAGGAGTGCGATTACTGACTATATTATGTGTCCTCCCCGATTGTTATGTACTTCTAGGAGTGCGATCACTGACTATGTTATGTGTGCTCCCTGATTGTTATGTACTTCTAGGAGTGCGATTACGGATAATGTTATGTGTGCTCCCTAATTGTTATGTACTTCTAGGAGTGCGATTACTGACTATGTTATGTGTGCGCCCTGATTGTTATGTACTTCTAGGAGTGCGATTACTGATAATGTTATGTGTGCTCCCCGATTGTTATGTACTTCTAGGAGTGTGATTACTATGTTATGTGTGCTCCCTGATTGTTATGTACTTCTAGGAGTGCGATTACTGACTATGTTATGTGTGCTCCCTGATTGTTATGTACTTCTAGGAGTTCGATAACTATGTTATGTGTGCTTCCTGATTGTTATGTACTTCTAGGAGTGCGATTACTGACTATGTTATGTGTGCTCCCTGATTGTTATGTACTTCTAGGAGTGCGATTACGGATAATGTTATGTGTGCTCCCTGATTGTTATGTACTTCTAGGAGTGCGATTACTGATAATGTTATGTGTGCTCCCTGATTGTTATGTACTTCTAGGAGTGCGATAACTGACTATGTTATGTGTGCTCCCTGATTGTTATGTACTTCTAGGAGTGCGATTACTGACTGTTATGTGTGCTCCCTGATTGTTATGTACTTCTAGGAGCGCAATTACCATGTTATGTGTGCTTCCTGATTGTTATGTACTTTTAGGAGTGCGATTACTGATAATGTTATGTGTGCTCCCTGATTGTTATGTACTTCTAGGAGTGCGATAACTGACTATGTTATGTGTGCTCCCTGATTGTTATGTACTTCTAGGAGTGCGATAACTGACTATGTTATTTTTGCTCCCTGATTGTTATGTACTTCTAGGAGTGTGATTACTGATAATGTTATGTGTGCTCCCTGATTGTTATATACTTCTAGGAGTGCGATTACTGGCTATGTTATATGTGCTCCCCGTTATTGATTTGTAATAGTGCGGCTGTTGACTATGTTAGGTGTGCTGCCTGACTCTTACTGACATGTAGGAGTGCGGCAATTGACCTTCCAGCAAACTGTGTGTGCTACACGACTCTTCCGGGCTTGTTGGAGAGTTATTATTGACTATGTTAGGTTTGCTCCCTCACTCTTGACTTGTAGGAGTGCGACTTTTGACTATGTTGTTTGTGCTCCCTGACTCCTACGGACTTGTAGAAGTTCGACTTTTGACTACGTTATGCGTCTTCCCTGACATCTGTGGACGTATGAGTGAGTGCTTAGGGTTTAACACCATACTTCACAATTTTTTTCATATTTTTCAACCATATGACAACGAATGAGTCCTTAGAGTGCATGTATTCTGCCTCCTTGATGCAGGACGGATTTTCACCACTCTTTTATCTAGTGCTGCTTCACTGAGACGACTTACTGAAGGGAAGTTAGCCGCCCCACCCGAGCCATTATACTGATACGGGTCTTTAACCATTAAGTAACCGAAGCTCACTCAAGTTACCGTAAGTGAGACAGCATTGCCCATCCAGTCAGTCCAACCCAGCCAAGCAATGCAGACAGGCAGCGCACAGACAACATTGCCAATAAGGTCTTAGTCCCATTTAACCACAGACAGCATGACCCATCCAGTCTTGATTCCACAAAGCCATACAATATACACAAGACAGAATGGCCCATTCGCTCTTAGTCCCACCCAGTCACACAAGACAGAATGGCCCATCGAGGCTTTGTCCCACCCAGTCACACAATACACACAGAAAACATTGCCAATAAGGTCTTTGTCCCACCTAGCCATACAGACAGCATGACTCCTCCGGTCTTGGTTCCACAAAGCCACAGGATACACATAAGACAAAATGGCCCATTCGATCTTAGTTCCACCCAGTCACACAAGACAGATTGGCCCATCCGGTCTTAGTCCCACCCAGTCACGCTATACACACAGAAAACATTGCCAATAAGGTCTTCGTCCCACCTAGCCATACAGACAGCATGACTCCTCCGGTCTTGGTTCCACAAAGCCACAGGATACACATAAGACAGAATGGCCCATTCGATCTTAGTTCCACCCAGTCACACAAGACAGAATGGCCCATCTGGTCTTAGTCCCACAGACCCACACTACACACACAAGACAGAATGGCCCATTCGGTCTAAGTCCCACCCAGTCACACAAGACAGAATGGCCCTTCCAGTCTTGGTTCCACAAAGCCACGCAATACACACAAGACAGAATGGCCCATCCAGTCTTAGTCCCACCCAGCCATACAATACACCTCTTCACCACTTGGTATACCCAAATCACCACCAACTTACTTGAATTAACCTCAGACATGTTAGGGTGCAAATACTGTTCCTTGATTTCTCTGTGTACTTTGGGCCACACCATAGTAAATTTCACTGATACATGGCATGGGCATGATTATGTAAATACGAAAATGAGAACAGAAAAAAACCTTACACTTCCCTACAACATGGTCTGGTGTTACAGCCATAACTCTTACGAAAGTGTTGTCTCCAAATCCAATAAAAACAAAAGTCGTCATCTGCCATCCATGTCAGAGAATTTTATTTAGTATGAAACAAGAAACTAGAATCACTTATGTTCCTTCTGGGCTTTTCTGAGCTTCTGGAGGGTGGCCTGCATTTCTTCCCTCTTCCTCTTAGCACGGATGTGGGAACCCAACTAAAAACATACACAAGAGAAATTGATCAAATACAAAACAGGCGTATGTAGTAAAACCTAAAATAAGAGAGTGTGGTCAGAAACAGAAGCAGAATATTGTCAGAAACAGAAGCAGAATATTGTCAGAAAAAGAGCTTTTCCTTTTAATGAATATTGTGTTTCACCTTAAATTTAGAATGTAAATATACACTTTCAGAAGCACTTAAAGGCCTTAAAATGACACTTTTGGTGTCCACATTAAAGGTTTTAGGCTCTGAAGTGTCACTATAAAGTGCATGAATCCATCAACCAAAATATTTTCCTTGAAAAATGCTAAACTTTAGGTGAAATATAGTAATTACATGGGTTTGGATATCTTGACTGGCATACAACGTTGTACTCAAGAATTTTCTTTACTTTTATGATGACAATCAACCATATAAATGGAAAAAAGCAAAGTGCCTGGAGAAAACTACCATCCTTCATTAGGTAGGTGACACACTAGAGACATAATGCTTTCAGGTCTCTAAATAAAAATACATTCTGAATGATGAAATATGGTAATCTGTGTGTCAAGTGGCAAATACCTGAAATGATCGCTGGTCCCAACATGGTCAGAAAAGGGTACAGTGGAATCCAAAGTTTTAAATGCATTTTACTAGGTGGAAAAATATTCTAAAAAAATAAATCAAACTATTTTCCCGAAAAATATTTAATGGTCTTTCATCTGACATGTACTTTATGCTAGTGTAATCTTTGCCCTTAATTAGGGCATGACCTAAATACGGCTTTGCACAAATTTATCTGGCCATATACATGGCCTTGGGTTTTCAAGCTTGCTTTCCAACAGGAATAAGAGAGATCAATTAAATCATGAAACCATACTATAAAAATATGAAGAGAGTCTAAACTTCACATTACTTGATCTGTATTTACAACTGAAAACCTACCCGGCGTTTGCAGAATTTCAAGGCTCTTTTGTCCTTGGAAATCCTCAACAATTCCATGCATCGTTTTTCATATGGAGCATGGCCAGCAATTTCTCGCACAAGATCACGGACAAATTTGGCACGCTTTGTGCCTCTCTGAAAACACAAAGGAAGATAGCGATTAATCTACAACAACATACCACACAATACTGAAGTGAAAATTTCTGTACCTATTTTACATATAATGAGCTTTAGTGGTAGCAATCAAATGAGCTATACATTGTCCGGGTGGGGGGGGGGGGGGCGTATATTTCACTGAAATTTATGAAATGGTCTAGAACACATTAATTAATATTATATGAAGAGATCGAGGTGACACAACCTACACTGTAGTTTCTCACAGTTAACATCCTGATGTTAAATCACTGACAATCCAGAAAGAGAGCTCTGTATTGCAGCAAATGACATGTTTGGTCAGAAAAAGAGGCTGTGATTCTCAGTCCAGCAAAATCCAGCCAAAACACTTTGAAGTCTGAATTATGCATTACCATAAATACACCTGTCCTTTATAACTAATTACCAGGTGGATTCTTCGATCTTTTTCCGTTTTACTGTTATAAGCCAAAACTTAGGAATTTTTTCATCAGTGGCAGGAACCGGACAGCCGGGAGGGACCACCAAACTTTCCCCATGGCTGATGTCATTGAATAGGTGGTCTTCAATAATGGTCAGATTGCATAAATGGACCTACAAGTGCCATCAACCACTTAGTTTCTGTGCAAAGCAAGGATTGAACTCAGCACCACTTCTGCCATAAACTATAACCGGTTTCTTACCCCTTTGTTGCGATTTTGTCTCAATTTCCTGGCACCTGTTGGGTTGACTGTAACTTTGTGGCCTTTGTTCAGGCCAACGGCCATGTTGTAGCGGATCGCCATATTCTGAAGCACAAACACATGCATATGACCTCAGTCCAAACAATCAAGTTCACAGATATTGTGCAAATGGAATTTACTTAAAGTAAAATATTTATTTATTTGATCTGGTTGGAGCGTCATGCTGCACTAAAAAATATTTCACCAATATAATGGAGGCCAACATTATGGTGAGAGGAAACTGGACAAAGCCTGGAGGAAAGCCACGATGAAGTAAACTAACTTTTAAGTGGAAATGCACTGACATAGATATGTATCTCCATAATGAGCTATGTCCACCATTTTGAAATGTTTTGAACTCTCTTTAAGCTGCTACGACTTTAGCATTACTCATTAGGGGTGTTTTGAGTTCAAACTCTTTTACCAATTAAGGTAAAAAAGTCCTACTGTAACACTTGACATGTCAAAAGTATTAGGCAACTATCTGTGATCGCATTCAGCATAACACAGGCATTTGACAAAAGGCTTCACAAACAGCCCCTTAGATTAAACTATAAAGAAAACTGAGATAACTTATGAACTCAACGTCTCTTTCATCAGAAAGAGGTAAGATCCAGACAGAAAGAGGTATCATTTGTACCTCTGGAACATGGTGAGACAGATGATCTGTAAAATGATGTCAACAAAGGTTGCCTACCCTTTTGGACTTAGTGGGACTGTTTTTACCTCTAGCGACAAAAGAGTTCAAACTCAAAACCTCCTCTACTGGTTTTCACCCTTTGTGATTTTGTTGTTACAACATTTACCAGTCAGTGAGATATTATGCCCAAGAGAAATTTGGCACATCCGAACATTTCAACCAACCAGACTTCAAAATCACAGACTGAAGCATCTTGTTTACACTGCTGAATATACATACTGAGCCATCAAAATGTCTAACGTGTTGAAATAAACCTCAGTGTTTAATTTCAGTGAAGAAAAGTAGCAATCTACACAAGCCATTTTTTCTTTTAAGTAACTATTGATTTAAGAGCAAATAACAAAAGCTTGAGAATGGATATTTATCTCTTGATACTTGCTCTTTCTTTCAGCATGCCGTGTGTTTGGTGCAGACGACAGGCTTGAAGCAAATCACCATGTATTGTTCCTTTAAAACCGGATTCTTTCAAGGGATTTCAACCGAATTGCTGAATATCCATGCACTCATCCATGTATAAAAACAATTCAAGCATAAACCGTTCAGCACATTAAAATACCAATCACCATTCATATAACATTTGTCAAATGTGGAGCTCGATGCATGATTGGCTTTTCACGCATTATCAGGCCAGGTCTGTAATACTGGAGCATGCACTGTAAAAGAGAATTTCCATGTCACGTGGTCTGTCTGGTCGAGAAAATCCAATGATGCACTTCAATGGAGATGTGTACCATCTCTTTAAGGCTTTAAGAGAGATTGGGAAATTTAGGTAGTTTCTATCATAGCCTTTCACAAGATCATTTTTTGTTCTTTCAATAAGGAGTTCAATGTTGCCTTTAACATGACGGTGTGTACTTAATGCAGGGCATTCACAGAGCCCTCAATGATCACCTGTATAGTACTGTGGCAGTCTCGCATATATCCTACATTAGAGGCTATCATTCGAGGATATATCAGTAGAAGTGTTCTGACCTGGGGCCAAAAGAAACATGGTAAACACTTAAGGGTGATCAACTGAGCGCCAGGCATAGCCCTAAAACGCTGCCACTTCATGCTGATTTCGTTCCACTGTGATTTTGTTCACATATTTATCTATCATTGATGTTGTTGTTGCACAACTGTTCGCTCGTTAATCCAAACAGCTTCATCGTACACATCAGTGACATTACACTACATATTTTCTTTGCCTCTCGTCATGAACTTTTCGACTTAATGCTTCAGAAATGTTGCTCCTGTACATTAACGTCTTGGCACAATGTTAACTGGGAGATACGTTTCACTGTAACTGCGGTACGTTTCTTTCGTTAGTACACACGTTATGTTTCTCACTCAGATGACAAGTCTTCGTTCAAGCACTTATTCATGTTTTCACACCAAGTTTAAAGTTAAAATAACAGTTGTCCTATGTTCATGAAAGTTTGTTTATTTCAGAAATGATGTAGAATAATGAAATTCTTGTTCATAATCTGGTGATGAACGAAGATTGTTAGCTGAAGTGTTTCATACCGAGATTTTCTGCTTTCTGATATGGCTGTAAAAGGAAGCTGCTACCACAAACAGTTATGCGCATGTCCTTGGTGTGATCGATGTCCGGAAAGTGAAGGCGGGAGAAACAAAATTTAATTTAAGCAATTTATCATAGTTATTTTGATCAAAGTTGCTTTTCCGTTTGGTAAGAGTATGTATTACTGAAGTATGCTTGTGAGTTAACTGATTTATCTGTTGAAGAAGGACATTTGTTAATTTAGTGTTCAGTTCTTGTCATTTGGTACAAGATTATGGAAGTTATATAGGTCCTGGTTTTCGTTACACCGTTCAATGACCTGCTGATATTTGGATTAGCGTGAATGTAGCATCCAGGTGGATGTATTTTGATTTAATTTGTGACTCTGGGGTACATCAAATAGAAATCTACTTTCATACTGATATCTGAACAGGTGACAAACTGGACTGTTGTGTAACCTCTAGTTCAATTAAATTAACGTCGAGGTCCATTTTCAACAATTTCTATTGTTGAAAGCAGACTTTCTTCTGATTCTAAAATCAAACTAGTTTGTAGCACAATTTCCATTCATCCTGCATTGTTCTGAATTAACTACAAGATGTCAAGACAGTGGACATGCGTTTTACTTGCACCAACACACTTTTGTCGCGCAGTTAACGGTTAGCAATCTACATGGGAGTGATAAGTCTGACTGCAAGCTTCTAGTCAGAAGTCACTGTTTTTAAAAGTTTCCGAATAATGGTTCCAACACTAAATAACCAACCTTACCACCTACATCCAAGCACTTGTAGGCATTCCCTCCTTGCCCACAGTTATTTTTTTTTGCCTGGTAAGTTCATTTTGAACGAGGGGCCTCCATGGCTCAGTCGGTTAGCGCGCTAGCGCAGCGTAATGACCTAGGAGTCTCTCACCAATGTGGTCGCTGTGAGTTCAAGTCCAGCTCATGCTGGCTTCCTCTCCAGCCGGAAGTGGGAAGGTCTGTCAGCAACCTGCGGATGGTTGTGGGTTTCCCCTGGGCTGTGCCCGGTTTCCTCCCACCATAATGCTGGCCGCTGTCGTATAAGTGAAATATTCTTGAGTACGGCGTAAAATACCACTGAAATAAATAAATTCATTTTGAACGATATTTCATGTTTTCAACACCTCGATCATGCTTGACTTGTTCCTGCCATTGTGTGCCCACGGACAGCTTTATACGTCCACACGCGTCATACACACTAAAACTCTTAATGATTTTAAATGAAGCGACTTCTGACTAGAACTGCAGCATGCTGCAGATTTACCACAATAACTGCTCCAAGCTCTAGTAAGATAATTCGGACTAAATTTATGTATGCTGTGCTGACTGTTTTGCTGTCTCATGTACTCTAATTGCACAGCAAACATTTGAGAAATGGCTGATGCATGGTGGGAAAAAATGTTCCAAACACATTTGTGTTGAAATACACTTTAAAAAATTACGACAACAGAGTGTTTTGAAAAAGGACAACAATGTCTTTGATAGTAATTGTTTTAGAGTCGCTTGGAAATATTTAAATAGTCAATGGGTTGTTAACTGCATAGCAACAATGATTAGCAAAATCAAGTTTTTACATACAGAGTTTCGGTTTCAAGGTGTGGTCAGTTCTGGTATGAGCCATTTAAATTAGATTTCCCATGAGTCAGTTCACAATTTCTACCCAGCTTCTACAGATGGCATAACATGTGTAATGTGCCTTGGAGACTAGCTATAAGGAAGTTGCATACTTTTAGATATGGACTTCTTACCTTACCCAACACATATCCTTTATTTACATGTATCTCAGTTTTCTTGACGTAGAATGGGCTATTGTATTTGTTGTTATTTTACAGGTGGAGAATCTGTCAGCAACTTCCATGGATGCTTTTTGTAAATCAGGAGTAATTTGTAAATATTTTATAGCGTTTGAATAGATGCTGCATAGATGCAGATTGCTGTGGTATCTGTCTGATGATGTGCCAAGAGGTTGATGATTGGGATATTGCCAGAGAGATTGTTATAAGATGGCAGCAGATGCTGAAAGTGAAAAGTTTGTGAAAAGAGGGTAGGTTAAGCTTTGAATACTTTTAGAGGAGCAAACACAAAATACAGTTAGAAACATTTAGAACTACATTTAGAGTACACAAGTAATATAGATAGATTTATATGTTGGCTCCTAAGCTTAAGAACTTAAATTTGATGCATGTATTGAAAATGCCTTCCGCAGGGTTAGGCTCTCTCCTAAATTTATGTCAGAATTTAAATTTGATGGCTAAATTTTAAAGGTGCTGTAAATAGTATCTTAAGAACGTGGTGAATCAGATGGATCATCAATATGAATGTGTATCTGCTGTTTCAGCCTCTGTCGATAGTGTTTAATTCAATTATAAGATAGTAGGTTACCCGTAAGAATAAATTTAAAATCTCATTTGTGTTGTTTTAACCAGAATTTATTTTGATGTAGGGTTCTGAAGTTGACCAACCTACAATGGTACGACATTAATTCACTCAGACTTACTTTTTATTGAAAACAGTTGAACAGTTTCGAGTTATGTAGTGTGGTGTTATGTAAAAGCCTTTAACGTCTCATTTAAACTTTTTAATATTTCTTTTTAAGTGGTTTTCGCTTTAAGCGATCAGTATCGGGTAGCAGTGGGAGACATTCTCTGCCCAGCCTGTCCAAGACTCCCCGAGCCTTACCCTCTGTACAGCTTGCAGTGACCAACCCGGGAGACTTAGGCAATGAGCACTTGTCACAGGATGCTCCACACTTGGGACCAAAGCTTGGATCAAAGCTCAAAAAGGTAAAAACCTAGGAGGCATGCTAGAGGTCAAGTTTGCATTTTGGGTTAAGTAATGTGTAGTTGTGAGGAACATATTATACTAATCCTCCTACTTTTTTGTTTTGCTTAATTTTCGTCCATTATTAAAATGCAAATTATACCTGATGGTAATGAAAAGGTACAGAAGCTTTCAGAAGCCCTCTCTATGTAATGCACACAGGGAGTATCTTTGAATCACATTATATGTGGATGTAATGTTTTGAATCATATAATTTGGTTTTTGAAAATAGCACATAATCATGAGTGCTTTTTTCAGTCATGTCTACACAACTACTGTAAGATTATTTTTGAATATTAGAACAGCATGTTACAATCGTCCATCACAGCCTTCACCAAAGGCAGCTCCAAACCTGCTGCAGGACACACAGGACCTCGCCCTATAGCAGCTGTGGCTCCTCACAGGTACGCTATATCACTGTAAACCCCAGTGATTTTGTCTGTGCAAGTTAAAGCAGGCTTGTGTGGCGGAGAATCTTAAGCGATCTGGAATGCAAATCTACTCACACAAAAGTTTTTTGATAAAGACCATTTCAGAATAAAAAACTTTGTTAAAAAAACATTGTTGCTCAAAAGTGTAACAGATTTTAAAAAATATTCTGTGACCCAAAACTGATATAAGAGAACGTCATAAATTAATAAATCATAAGTAAATGAACTAGTGAGCTTGATAGGTATGAGTATTTAAAGTAAAGGTAAAGCCTTTTATAGAGTTTACCAAATGGTTTTCAGATCGCCAGGTAGTTTTCAGTCAGGGCTAAAGAGGAAGAGAACTACTCTACCAGTGGACCTGTCATTGGATGACGATGATGACTTTGCAGAGACCTCAATCAGACAAAGTCAACTTCTGAGTGAGTAGTTCAGTCATGGCCTTGGTCAGGGATGTCTAAATTCCCCAACCCTCCTTATCTTTGCGACCTTGATGACAACAGGCCGTCAACAACACACCCTGGCCAGACAGCACTGTCTTAAGTTTGTCTTTTCCACCAATATCGTCTGCATACCTATACTTAAAATAAAAAAAAAATGATAAAAAATCTTAACAAGCACCAGTGAGACACTGGCTGTGACTTGAGTACATGTAGTTTTCATACTGCACCGGTTAAGATCTTGTACTATATGACGTGTTTATTGTCTTCAATAAATTATTTTTTTTATATGTACAAGTGTGTGATACCTGATGATATATCACCTTGATAGAGATATATATTGCCCATATTGTAGTAACATAGTTGTTTTGTTTGTTATTACATTTTCTGAAAGAGTAGATCTTCTGATTAAGCTGATGATGATCTATTTATCAGAAAAATCACCCAGATCAAGTTTGAAGGTCAGAACTGACAAGGTGCCAGAGGTGAGATATACTTCCTGTATGCTCTTCTCAAAGTTTATGGGTGCAGTTTGCTGAGCAACATTTTGTTTTTCATGGATTAACTTTTCTTCCAGATAATACCGTTTAACAGAATTTTTAAATGACAATTAGAAACCCATCAAGTTAAGAAGTATGAGCTGATACCACTGTTGACTTGTGGGATTGATCATTTTCCATAAAACCCTAAACCTACTGTAACATGGTGTGATTTGTTTCGTTGGCCCTCCGAATTCAACCAATCCAAAGCTATTTTCTACAGCTTGTAGATTTTGACAACTCCAGCATGTGAATGTGGCTTAATGTGTGCCTACTAAGGGGAGGAAATGTTTTCAAATAGGTCGTTTGAAACATCATGCTTTTATTTGATACTAATCTAATGTTGGGTTTGTGTAGAATTTATGGAAAATTTCATTTCAACAATGCAAATGTTAACTTCCTTAAGCGACATCCAAGTTTGCTTTTCTCTTCCGCTTTCTGTTCTGTTCAAGAATTAGTGTACTTTGCATTGATTTTGTGTAAATAAGCATATTTGATGTAGTGGTATGGATCGCCAGCTCCTGTATGTTGGTGTGAACTTTGCAGTTTTAGTGTAAAACTGTAAATCTTTTCCTGTGTCAAAGGTTTATTCTTATCCCCAAATAACAGCTCATGTGCAGTTTGCGATAGTCAAATGACTAAACGGATTTTTTTTTTTTTTTACATCTAAAGGATGTGGTGGAGGATTCTGAAGAGGAGGAGGATGTAGTTCATCAGACAAAACGTAGACGACCAGCAGCCATTGTTAGTGATGATGAAGATAATGAGGCAGCCATTATGGACCCTCCTGCTGGAGTCCATCCAGGGGGAGATAACCCAAATCATGACTCTGGTTAGTGCTAGTGGTTGCAGGGGGTTCTTTCAAATCTTTATTCTGGTTTAAAAAATTTAGTATACCCAGCACATATTGTAACATGTTAAAAGTCATGCATACATGGGTATTATTAGCTTTCAAATATACCTGGAAGGTTCATTCCTTTTTTTACTGCATTTTGTTTATAGCTATGTGCAGGTTAATGCAGAAAAAACCTTAGTCAGGTCTTTTTGGGAGGGAATCAAATTTAATAGTAGCTGTATATTTTATTCTAAATATCATTCTAATAATGAAATTTAATGTAGTTTGTGATCTTTTCAGGTGCAGATAATGCAAGTAATCAAGTAGAGGAGGATTTTGTTAATCATCCATTGCTGTCAAGAAGTGTCACAAAGGTTATATTGTCATCTTGTCTCTTGTTATTTTTACTAGTAGTAATGTGTTGGGCTTTTTCACCTTCCTCTCAGTATTTATTTATTATATGTAATGTGCATGTGCAATGCGAAAGTACAGACCTACACAAATATGCACACTACACTAGGCAGCCTCACCTTTATTAATTTAGCAAGTCTCAAAGGAGACACACGATAAATGCCTGGGGTGCTAGACAGTAGAATTCTGGTACGACTCCTAGGAAAGTAAATATGAGAATGTATAGCTCTTCTGGAGCAAAGGTAGAGATATCTAAAGCTAAGTTCATATGCAGTTCACCTATGAAACAGTGTTCAGATGACTAAACCTGACATCTGTCCATCACAGGTTGACCACGCCTACAAGGAGGAGACTCGTCACCTGTTGTTACATGTGATGGATGAGGTGTGTGATATTGTTGGCCGGATCAGCATGTCAGACTTAATGAGTGTCACCTGGGACAATTACGAGAGGCTTCAGAAGCTACTTGGAGCTAGGTACATGTACAACTGTAATACATTAATGATGTAAAAATGCAAAATTGTGCTGGAAATTCAGCTGAAAACTAAAGCCGAGTTAGAGAGAATAAAGATGCTGTGATTTAAATGTAGCATGAGATATTAAGTCAAATGTTCAAATTTGATTTATATATTTATTTTATTGGTGTTTTGCACTGCACTCAAGGATATTTCGATTATACAATGGCGGCAAGAATTATGGTGGGAGGAAAACAAGCAGAGCCCTGGATAAACCCACAACCATCCACAGGTTGTTGGGAGACTTTCCCACACAAGACTGGAAAGAAAGCCAGTCTGAGCTGCATTGGTGAGAGTCATTGTGGGGTGCTGTCAAGTTTAACTTCCCTCTCTTAGGCTGCATTTTGTAAGTATGTTCTTGGCAACAGCTTAGCTGTTTCTTTAATCTTTAAAATGGTTTCCTTACCCATGACTCTACCCAAACATTTTATGACAAGCTTATTGTATTCTGTTGTGCTGAAGACTGCTAAACATATTGTCTTCAACTTATGTTTGTGTCAGGTATTTTGTGTTCCAGGGCTGTATTCTTGACGGTGCTACCTTGTATATTGTGATGTGTCAGGTATTTTGTGTTCCAGGGCTGTATTCTTGACGGTACTACCTTGTATATTGTGATGTGTCAGGTATTTTGTGCTCCAGGGCTGTATTCTTGACGATACTACCTTGTATATTGTGATGTGTCAGGTATTTTGTGTTCCAGGGCTGTATTCTTGACGGTACTACCTTGTATATTGTGATGTGTCAGGTATTTTGTGTTCCAGGGCTGTATTCTTGACGGTACTACCTTGTATATTGTGATGTGTCAGGTATTTTGTGTTCCAGGGCTGTATTCTTGACGATACTACCTTGTATATTGTGATGTGTCAGGTATCTTGTGTTCCAGGGCTGTATTCTGGATGGTACTGCCTTGTATATTGTAATGTGTCTGTATTTTGTGTTACAGGGCTGTATTTTGGATTGTACTACTTTGTATATTGTTATGTGTCTGTTTCAGGAAAATGATTAAAGACAAATCCATGGACTTCCCTGTACTGGGCTCTTTAACATTTTGTTCGAATGAAAAGAAAACATGCCCCAAAGCTGTTACCTCAGACGCGCTGAGATTTGTGGCCAATAGACTTGAGCCTAGCACTCCTTCTGCTGGTTGTCAGAAGTCCTGGAATTCCATGTCTGTACAAGGGACAAACTCTACCTCAACACCTGTGGCTAGTGTTTCCAAAGACATCCCTTTCTGTCAGTCCAAAGCTCCCACACCACCGGTCAGTCGGTGCAATGCTTCGAGTCTTTCCATGACTAAAGGGTCACCTATTCCGTGTGGGGATAGCTTCTTCGAGGGGGAATCTCCATTCACACAGGCTCAGGTTGACTTTGTGCAAAACTTACAGCCATCAAACTCTTCATCTACAAACAAACCCAAAAAAGTTAGCTTCTCAAATAGAAATTCAGAGGCTTACCAGTTGCCTTCCAAGAAGGACTTTTTTGATGATGAATTGCCAGATATATCGTCTCAGCCCGAGACGCCTCAGAAGCGATTAGATTTCCAACCAAATAACGTGAAATATCCGAAAACGTCAAGCTCAAGTTCTTACTGTAACAACAACAACAACAGAACATCCATTTCAAATGCTCAGACTCCCACTGCCAGTTCTCAGGACAGTCTCCCTATGGATGATGTGTTTGATTCCCAGATATTTTCTGACCAGTTTGAGGATGATCTGGAAAACCTCATAGACATGGCTGAACGTTACGAGACGAAAAACCAGGGAAAACCATCTCCGGCTCATTCTCAACACACTGTTCAGATTAAAAAAGGTATGGGTATTTAGGCTGTCATTTGTGTAAGGACTCAGCAGGCATCATTTCGCTAACTCATCTGAAGTTGTAAATGTGAAATCATAAGTCTTACCAGGTTTCTGAAATGGTCATACGTCGTAAGTTTAACTAGGACCTGAGTTGCAACTCACAACTTTTTGTATGGCTCACTATGACTGAATGGGTAAATATATCTTTATGATTTGGAGGAAACTTGCTTTAGGGTACATCATGTTGCTTTACCCACACAGGTAATTTCTCTGTTATGTAAACATATGAGAGTCTTCTTACATAATCTACTTTTGACAAAGAGCTAGAAAATTTACCCGACTCTTGCCCAGACAATTTTAATGAAGCAACAGAAGGTTTTGGTATGGTGAAATGACAAGTTTGTGATATTACCTATCAATATTTCTTCAGCATTGATATTGTTAAGCATGAAGGGAATAGTGCGACTGGTTTACCTTTATCAGTATAATGGCTTGGGCGGGGTGCCTAACCGGCCTTTGATAAGGTGTCTTATTGAGGCTGCACTAGATAAGAGAGTGGTGGAAATCTGCCCTGCAACAAGGAAGCACATTACATGCACTTTTAAGGATTCCTTCGTCATCATATGACTGAAAAAATGTTAAGTACAATGTAAAACCCCAAGCACTCGCTCACTCACTTGATATTAATATCTGGGCAACCTGAATCTCTAGCCTGTGGAAGCTGAATTGAGAATATAT